>NC_041396.2:94067849-94280349 GCF_900747795.2 Erpetoichthys calabaricus | reverse complement strand
TT
Organism: Erpetoichthys calabaricus; assembly: GCF_900747795.2. Lineage (NCBI taxonomy): Eukaryota > Metazoa > Chordata > Cladistia > Polypteriformes > Polypteridae > Erpetoichthys > Erpetoichthys calabaricus. The sequence goes on along the minus strand of NC_041396.2, from coordinate 94,280,347 downwards.
TGGCTGTTTAATTTTTTTTTTCTTTCTTCAGTAATATTTAATCTCCTTAAAGAAAAAACAACATATGCATTTTACTTTTTTTTGTATCTCTTAGTAATATTTTAATGTAAAAGGATAACCAGTATTTAAACCTTTTATGTTACTTTATAAAGTTATTTACACAATTTTGAAAAATTAATAAGAAAGCTACATATTTTGGCAGCTGCTGCTTTAATTTTCAATGAAATGAAAAAAGCTCTCCAAGAGAAAACCTCAATGAAGAAGAAAAAGTTTGCACTATCAAAAAAGGAGAACCCCTCATTTATAAAGGTTTGCTGCAGATGACTTAACTGAAAATAAAATGAATAGTTCCTATGTGTATAATACATATTTATCTATTTGACTTATGCCTTTATTCAGCAACTTGCAACATCTGAGGTACAATTTATTACATTACTTTTGTTTTTTGCAGCACAGTCAGGTGAAGTGACTTCCTCAGGGTCAAACAGTGGTGTCAGTACCAGGATTTGAACTGACAAGCTCCGGGTTTGCTGAAATATTACTGAAGAAAGAAAAAATATCAAAACGGGCAAATGGGGCTATGCATACAAATGTCCATCCATCCATTATCCAACCCGCTATATCCTAAATACAGGAGCCAATCCCTGCCAACACAGGACACAAGGCAGGAAACAAACCCCGGGCAAGGTGCCAGCCCACCGCAGGCGCACACACCCACACACACACACTCACACACCAGGGACAATTTAGAATCGCCAATGCACCTAACCTGCATGTCTTTGGACTGTGGAAGGAAACCGGAGTACCCAGAGGAAACCCAGACAGACACGGAGAGAACATTCAAACTCCACGCAGGGAAGCGAACCCGGGTCTCCTAACTGGCACCTTTCACTGCGCCACCATGCCGCCCGCATACAAACTTAAAAGGTTTCAATAAAACAGAAATATATACCTTTATTTTTACTTCCTTAACTTGTGGAGGGTGTATCCTGTAGCAAAGCCCTAACTTTTTTCATGAAAGCCCCTTTCAGTCAATAAGCCTTAAAAACAGGTGTAAAGCTAAACTTGCAGCACCGCTATTCAATTACACTTGCCTAACGCCTCTCCTAAGGGGAGATACTGTGGGATCTGGGCATCAGTCAAATCACCAATCACAGGCCCGATTAGAAAGCGGGAAGCTATGATTTGTCGTCTCCCCCCAATTTAACAATCACAGCCCGTGTTACAACGCACTATGTATGTATGTGTATATGTATATATGTATATATGTATATGTGTGTGTTTATGTATGTGTGTATATGTATGTGTATATATATATATGTTGATATGTATATATATATATATATATATATATATATATATATATATATATATATATATATATATATGTATATATATATATATATATATGTATATATATAAAAATATATATATGTATATATATGTATATGTAGATATGTGTATATGTAGATATAACATAACCTCTTTAACACACTACTTCTCCGCTGCAAAGCGCGGGTGTTTTGCTATATATATATATATATATGTGAATGTATGTGTGTATGTATAGATGTATGTCTATATTTATATATATCCATCCATTATCCAACCCGCTGAATCCGAACACAGGGTCACGGGGGTCTGCTGGAGCCAATCCCAGCCAACACAGGGCACAAGGCAGGAACCAATCCTGGGCAGGGTGCCAACCCACCGCAGGACACACACAAACACACCCACACACCAAGCACACACTAGGGATAAGTTACAATCGCCAATCCACCTAACCTGCATGTCTTTGGACTGTGGGAGGAAACCGGAGTACCCGGAGGAAACCCACGCAGACATGGGGAGAACATGCAAACTCCACGCAGGGAGGACCCGGGAAGCGAACCCAGGTCCCCGAACTGCGAAGCAGCAGCGCTACCCACTGTGCCACCGTGCCACCCTATTTATATATATATATGTGCATATGTATATATATATGTGTATATATATGTAGATATGTATATATTTATATGTATATACAGTATATGTGCATATGTATATATATATATGTAGATGTGTAAATTTGTATATGTATATATATGTATATGTAGATATATGTATATGTAGATATATATATATATATATATGTATATGTATATATATGTTTACATAACCTTTTTAACACACTACTTCTCCGCTTCGAAGCGCGGGTATTTTGCTAGTTATTATTATTATTGAGAATTGTGGAGTGTGTGGTGCTTTGTGCACTATTATTGAAGAAAATATTAAAGAATCTTCTTGGTGCTTTTAAACGTGTGTCCTGGACTGGTTTCTGTCTGGTGGGTTCAACAGGGCAACAGCAACCCCTAGCATCCACAATATTATATTATATAATAAGTGAATATATATAAGTGAATTATATATAAGTGAATTTCCCCTTGGGATTAATAAAGTATCTATCTATCTATCTATCTATCTATCTATCTATCTATCTATCTATCTATCTATCTATCTATCTATCTATCTATCTATCTATCTATCTATTATATGGGAAACATACATTGACAGTCATCCAAAGTTGAATTTGGCAACTCTAATTATCTTAACATGCATGTCTTTAGGAATGAAAAAAACGAGTACTTGGAGAAAAACACAAAAAGACATGGGGAGAACATACAAACTTCATGCGGAAAACATCTTGGCCAGAATTCAAAACCAAAATGCAGGATCCGTGAGGCAGCAATGCTATCCACTGCACCAACACGTTGCCCATGTATTATATTATATTATATTATATTATATTATATTATATTATATTATATTATATTATATTATCATCTGAAATCTGTTTCCTAGTACAAATGGAAGCCAATTTATATACACAAGCTGTGAAAGGTTGCCTAGCTGGCAAAGATCTAAGATACCTCTAGGATGGTGTAGGACAGTAGCCAGGTGACATGTGATTAGGAAAGGCACACATTGCTAATTGATATGGCAATGAGAGACGCATGAGCTGCTAAACAGTATGTAACAGACAAAGTGAGATAGACCTGGTTTGAAATATCTAACGTAACTCCTGGATACTGGGTAGGTGACCCAGCAGTTGTCAGAGATGTCTAATAATCTGTTCTCAAGGAAGTGAGGCCAGGGAGAGGAGCTAGCAAGAAACCACAAGAACATCCTAGCCAACATATGTACGCATGTGTTCAATAGCTGCTTGAAACTGGGACCGTGTGACTGAGAGACAGAATGTGTGCTTTTCAGGTGGGTAAGTGAGCAAGCCTCTCTACCAGTTAGACTGGCAGACAAAACAGAAAACAGGTTTAAGAAGTGCTAATGCAATTACAAAGGCTTCTGTAATAACCAATTAGCATGTAAATATGAGCATTTATGGGAGATACCAAACTTTAGAACAGTAGTATGTTCTAAAATACTGTATATATATATATTTTACTAGGGGCATTTGCCCCCTGCTCGCTTTGCTCGCCAACCCCCAGGCCGGCGCTACGTGCAAGCCACTTTATGGTTCTGCCGCCCGCATATGGGCATGCGGATGTACAATTTAAACATTGTTTTTTTCATGGGAATTGTTACATATGCATAATAGAGCTAACTGTTTTAGATTACAGTGAGTAATTAACCATATTAAAAAAACATTAAAACATAATAATTTGAAAGTAAATTATGCTTCATGTTGCATTAGAGTTTTTTGTTGCGTTATACGATTTCGTTCTATTTGGCTTTGAAATATTTTTTAAACTTACACTGTTACTATAAAACTTCAGTAAAAACAATTTTTTAAATTAAATTTTCATCAATATCACATTGAATTTTGATTCTGTGTTTGGACTTACATCGTGATAATGCGACGTATAACTGCCCATGAGGGAATTTCAGTTTCTTTCTCTCTAATAAATAAACTGACTTTTTTGAATGTTTGTCTCGTTGATTTGTTAATTGTCTTTGCAAAATCTATTCTAACGGGAAACGGTTAATGTTTTAATATGAATGGCATATCAAGATCTCCTTTGTTGTGTAATTTTATCTGGGGAAGATGTACTACATTACCTTTCTTGGATACATCCTTCTTTCAACAGTAATTCGGGTGGTGGAAGACCGTACGGTGTTAATGGCTGTAGTTATTCCTCGGAATATTGTAAGCTGATGTTTTCATCTTCCGCATGATCACCACCAACTGTTTCAGCATAGTCTATTGATACGCATTTAACCAATTTATATATATATATTATATACAGGCAGTCCCCGGGTTACGTACGAGATAGGGACTGTAGGTTTGTACTTAAGTTGAATTTGTATGTAAGTCGAAACAGGTACATTACTTTAATAAATGTTACTGTTGACCGACTGTAACCAAGTGCTCTGCCAATGAATGATGGAGTTTCACCTCTTTCTGACCTTTTTATTATTTCTACTTTATTTTCAACGGTGATGGTTTTTCTCTTCTTTGCTGTAGCACAAGCACTTGCATCAGATTTGTGTTTCAGAGACATTCTTGCAGGGTGAAGACAAAAGGTTAAGATGAGCTCTCCTGTACAGCACTATGCACATTATCACAGCAGATTAGGCACCAGTCGTCAACACGTCTGATGTATAGGGTGGTCCAGATCTACTTATGCAATTTTCATTACACTATAACTTATTCAGTTTATTACATAGAAAATCACCTGAAAATCCCGGACCATCGAGAAGTGTGTGAACTGACGACATGAAGAATCGTCTTCGCGCCGAACTGGAATCGTCCCCGCATAAATCAAAGTCATCCAGACAATCTGGATCTGCAGAATTAGATCTGGACCACCCTGTACTGACAAGAGACAACTTCCTGCTATGTGCGTAACAGTACAAGCAGGCTTGACATTGAGAATGAATGGGGGCAGCGAGGGGCAGTTCATCACCAGCCCACATCATAGTCACCTCCACTACAGTATGCTGCCTGCAGTGTCCTGCCGCACCACCGCCCCCATTCAACATGCAGCCATCCGAGGCACACTACAATGCTACCCCCTGCCTCCCCGTTCACCCACAACAGGGTCACCACTTGCAGCGGGGGGCAGGCAGTGAAACCGCTTGCTGCTGGGAGCCACCCGACGGACAGTACACTGCGCGAGCAGCGAAATCGACCCCTTCCAGCCTCCGTCCAGCCACCACTTGCAGCGTCCCCGGGCCGAAGATGATGGACCGGCAGTTCCTGAGGTGCATGTGTCGCAGCTGCGGCCCTGTTCGTATGTTGTAGGTCGGGTGTCCGTAACCTGGGGACTACCTGTATATATTTTGTCACACACGTGTGAGTAGGAGGCAGCTAAAGGGCTCAAGTAATTGTAATACCACATCAGACCAGGGGGTGGGGGGTGCACTGACTGTCTTTCTCAGTTCCTTGCAGACCCTTTCCGGGAAATTCCGCCGAGTTCTGGCGCCATAGATGACCTCACTTCCGGTTCAGGTGCATTGAATGACATCACTTCCAGTTCTGATAACACCACTTCCGGTCCCGGGGCCTATGACAATGTCAATTCCAGACCCCAGGATGATGTCATTTCCTGTACGGTCCTTTAAAATCACCATCTTGCCTTTGTTTAACCAGTTCTGTTTTGGACTTGGTCTTGTAAACAACTCTCTTTGAGAATTCAATCTTTTTGCAGTCAGGACAAAATTATACGGGAGGCTGCCCCAAACCTTTATTATGTGTGGTGTCTTATTGTATCACTGTGGCGTAGTCAGCAGGATGACGTCCCAGAAGAAACCGGGACAGGACCTAAAATCGATACAAGTAGGAAAGTACCGAGGCTGAGTTTCTGGGTGGGGAGTTCGTCCAGTGGTCAGGAAAGACTCAGTACAGGCTCCGCTCCCTAAATACAACTTACTAAGTGGAGAATGTGGAGGAAACCCACAGACGTGGGCTGGTTTCTGGGGATGAAATGAAAAGGGCTTATTATGTTCTCTTGCAGAATAGAGTGGAGTTGCCCATTGGGACTGAGGACTCAGCTAAAAGTGCATTATCCCCAGACCAGCAGGCAAGAAAAACAAAAACTTGGGAGTTCGATCCGGAGGGATCAGTCTGGGGGCAAGCTATGGTCCCCTGGGAGCAGGTGGCATTATGGCTAAGGCAGTTTGAGCTAACCACCTGCCAAATAGTGCAGCAGGTAGTCTGCTTTATTTTTTTACAACGTCTTCCCCAACACTTTGCCCAGCCGGTCTGGGGAGACTTCCATTCCATGGAGGAGCTTATACAGCTCATAAAAAGACCTAAGTCAGCCTCAAAATCTGGAAGAGCAGAATGGTCCTCTAGTGGATTCCCTAGAGATTACGTCCTACAACATAAGTCTCTTCTGCATAAACCTGAGCCTGTTCTGAAGTCCCCGGGCCACTTGGCGTGCAGCCTGTCCGGGAACGAGGTGAGATGCAGGTGTGTGTGGTATATATATATATATATATATATATAGATATATTATATATATATATATATATATATATATATTATATATATATATATATATATATATATATATATATATATAGATACCAGTAATGGTGTACTGCATAATAACGTTCAGTGAATACACTTGACTTATAGTTTTCATACTCTTTCTCTGTTCGTTTAGCATTCATTTGCTCAGAAGTTAATGCGCTTGCTGCTTCGTGAGCAGCTCTTGTTTTCTCCACTTCATCTGTTCTTCCGTCTGCATCTTTTGCGTTAAAAACTGATTAAGTCAGTTTTTGTGTTGCAATTACTTCGTACATTTTTCTTAATTTTTCACTTAAGCTGGCACTTAAGTGTTCAATCTGCCTCAAGAATGATTTAAGATATGAGGAGGTATAGGAGTGATGGCGAAGGTGGTAGGGATGAGAACGGCACCCGTATGCATGCGCCACATGGCCACCCTGCTGCACGCTGCTGCAAGTTGATTCTACAATAAAATGAAATACAAATAAAAAGAGTAATAAAAATCATCACCCTGAAAGCAGACAGTAGAGGTCACATAGTATATATGTGTACCAAATTACAGGTCAATAGGTCAAGAGGTTTGCGAGCTACAGGTGATTTAAAATCCTGGACAGACAAACGGACAGTCACGGTAGCGTATTATATAAGAAGTTGTGTGCGTGTGTGTGTGGGTATGCATGTGTGTGTGTTGTGTGTGTATATATACATACATACTGTATATAATAGCAAATCATGCTTGTGAAATTTTCACAAGAATAAAAGCATTAATGTAATGATGATGAGGGAGAGAACATCATCATACGTTACACAGTAAGAAAGGAGATTATTTTAATAAGTAGTGACTTGTGACAGGATTCACTATTAGAATAGTCACATGATTAGTATGGTGTGTTATTATAGTCACAACAGCATGAATATTTACAATACAAAGTGTAACATGAACAGGTTAACAGAACATATTGGATAAGAAGGGAAATGCAGGGCCCATGTAAGTCAGTATGTGTGAAGTGTGGCCGTCAGGTAATGTAGTATACCGCTGTCTATAATAACGCAATTTGCTGTATAAACGTTATTGTCAGTGAAAATATTCCTCTGTGTGTAAATCATAACTACCTGTACGTTTAACCTGGGTTTCGACGTAACTCTGGAAAATGTAGTGTACTGGAAAATGTAGTGTACAACTGGCCATGGGTGAAAACAGGGCCTGGCAAATAAACTCTGACATTATTAAACGTTTGTTGTTGTGACTTGGTGATAGTCATACAATATGCTAAACGAACGCGGAATTGCCTATGCCATAATATAAAGGGAATATCTTGTTTTGAGTTGTCAGTGTTATGGAATCCCTGTAGTTTTTCCGTCGTAATGCTTCTTGTTGTCTGGTAGTTTGTCGCTGCTCCTCAGAAAAGTTGTGTGTGTAATTCGCTTTTCATTCACTGTCTAGGTGTAAGATTTGCTGCCGCTGATCTTCGGATAATGTCGCCCTGTGATTTGCCATACATTGTCTTTGTTGTTCTAAGGCATCTTGCCTGTGCTGGTTGGTCTGGTGTGATGTAGATGTTTCTGCTTCTGTGTGTTGATGTGAGTATGTAGGCCAGTGAGACCGTTTCTGTTGGTCGCAGCTGGGCTGTATGTGCCATTTCATTTTATCGGGAGGCTTACGTTGAAGCGAAGGAAATAGGAGGTGTAAAATGGTAGTATCTTAATGCAGTTTTGATCAGTAACAAAGTATGCACCGAATAGACAGTCAAATACCACAATCGATAATTGGCCACATTGAAGAATTGAAGACTTGAATATAAGCCTAAGACCAAAACTCTGCCAGGAACATGGATTCCTCGCTAATGTTGTGAAGGGATATAGTACTTATGGCAACCATTGTTTATATCGATTGTGGATGGACACAAGCAAAATAATATAAGGATAACTGCTCAAAAAAATTAAAGGAACACTTTGAAAACTCATCAGATCTCAATTAGGGAAAAAAAATCTATCTATATCTATACTGATATGGACTGGGTAATGTGTTTACTACTATAGTTACTGTATATATATATATATATGTATATAACTAATATATATATATATATATATATATATATACACACATACATACAGTCGACCCTTGATATACGACTGGCCTGACATGCGAACAACTTGGCTTATGACCAAAATTTTTGTTTTGAATTACGACCAACGTCTTGCGTTACGACCCGAATGTGGTCACGTGTATCCGCTTGTGCGATTGTAAACAAAGAGCTGAGAGCATTCGTAAGTGTCAGTCAGAGCCCAGATACATGTGTTTGTGGACGTAATTTCGGTCAGTGCAGTGATTTATATAATTTATTTTGATAATTGCTAAGGAAGGAAGAGAAGGCAACGAAGGTAAAGAAAGCAATCACAATCGAAACGAAGAAGGAAATTGTGCAGAAATATGAGAGTGGCGTTCGTGTGACCAATCTCGCTAATATGTACAGCATGTCGAAATCCACCATCTCAACAATTTTACAAAGAAAAGATTTGTATAAGGAGGCTCCTTCCAAACAATAACCACCTTCCATTTCATTCTCCTCCTCCTCCCTTCCTGCAAGCCAAAGATGTCAAATTAAATAGTGAGTACAGTGTGAAATTATTGTTTCTGGTAGGCTAGGCACTTTTTATAACTTTTTGGTTAGTACATTAGAAAAATTATTGGTGTTTTTGGTAAATTATGCACATTATACAACCCTTTTTGTTATGAAAAGGTTAAGTAAGTGTTGCTGTGGGAGGTTCAGAACACATTATGGGTATTTCCATTATTTCTTATGGGAAAAAATAGTCTTGACTTACAACCAACTTGAGTTACAACCAGTCCTCGCGAACGAATTGAGTTCGTAAGTCAAGGGTCCACTGTATATATATATATATATACTAGCAAAATACTCGCGCTTCGCAGCGGAGAAGTAGTGTGTTAAAGAGGTTATGAAAAAAAAAGGAAACATTTTAAAAATAACGTAACATGATTGTCAATGTAATTGTGTTGTCATTGTTATGAGTGTTGCTGTGTTTTATATATATAAAATACACACACACACATATAAACATATATATACATATACATATACACATATATATACATATCTACATATATATATATATATATATATATATATATATATATATATATATATATATACATATACACATCCACATATCAACATATATATATATATATACACATATATACACACACACACGCTTTATGGGTGATGATTGTTTTACTCTTTTTATCTTTATTTTATTTTATTGTAGAATCAACTCCTATCTGCGCACAGCAGGGCAGCCGTGGGCGGATGCGTATGGTGTATTGACTCCATGTTATCGTGCATTGCGCTGTCAGTGGTATTTTGATAAAAGAATTTGAACAATATATAAGAAGCGTATAAATTATTAAACAGTAAAACATTAACATTTAAGAAGTAAAGTTACATTAAGTACTACTGCAGTGCCTTCGGGTATACCTCATTTTTTGTTTGCCCATTACATGCTTAAATGTATACATTTTTTGGTGCACCTACCGGAGAACACGCGACATATAACCGAGCGTGGGAGAAGCATGGATTTTAAACACGCGTTGAGTTCATCTGCTGGTCTCCCTCGTGGAATAACTGGTAATGTTTGACTAAAATCTACAGCGAGTAAAACGACATTACCTCCTTTTTTTTTTTTTACAATCTCTGAGATCTTGCTTTTTTCGGTTCAAGGCTTCATAAGCTGTTTTATGTTGTATGGTGTACTTATCCCAAACCATCATCTTTGAATGTTGCAAGACTTTCGCCTTGTATGTAGATCGGGGTAATTACATTCATTGCATTCCTAGTCTGAATCACAATCTGATTGTATGGGTGGTTACCTGGCACTGTAGGGTTGCCACCCGTCCTTTAAAATACGGAATCGTGCCGCGTTTGAGAATGAAATTGCGCGTCCCGTTTTGAATCAATACTGGACGGGATTTATCCCGTATTTTTTTTATCATTTTTTTTTTAAAGCAGCGTCTCATGCAAATCATCCCACACGCATTTTATGAAGATGCCTCCTTTCCTACTTTTGATTGGGTAATACTTGATGTCATCGTTAGTTTGATTGGTGTTTTTAACTGTCCAGTGAGGAGGGCGTGTCTTTTAAGTAGAGTCTGCAAAGTGTTGGCACTGAGATGTGGCGTCAGCGCCATAGTTGAAGCCCCTAACGTTGCGGTCAGCAAGTCGGCTAACATCCGCCATGTGCCGTCTTTCAGTTGCGAGAAGCAGATCATAGAATGGTTGAAACTGTTGCGCCACGGCGTGTGGTTCGTTTTATACCTCGTGTCTTCTCATTAAACTTTTATCTCGCGAATATGTTATTGCAATCCGCAGCGGGAGCGTTTCTATAAACTTAATTTAAAGTTACGTTTTACACCGTGCTTTGTTTCCCTTATGAACATGCTTGTATGCTTAACTCGGTCCGTTCTCAATTGTTTAATTAATTTTTTGCTCTTCGCTGTTTGCGGCTGTTCCTCCATTTCCCCCTACTTCGTTCTTTCATCTCGCGAATATGTTATTGCAATCCTTAACGGGAGCGTTTCAATAAACTGATTGAAAATAGTTTTGCATTTACCTTTTTAGTAAAAGGCGAGCTTTTAAGCCTGAGAAATCACCCCGTAAATGCACACGTTTAATTGGACATGTGTTAATATGTATGGTTACACAGTATTAAAAGACAGTGAACAACGTCAGTTACCTTTGTTCCCGCGTTTGATAAAAGGTGAGCTTTTAAGCCTGAGAAATCACCCCGTAAATGCACACGTTTAATTGCACATGTGTTAATATGTATGCTTACACAGTATTAAAAGACAGTCAAAAATTAACGTCATTTACCTTCGTTCCCGCGTGCGACTCGTGCTGTAAATCTCTTCCTTGTTTTTAGTTCACGTGATTACGTAGGAGGCGTGATGACGCGATATGTGACTCCGCCTCCTCCATTACAGTGTATGGACAAAAAATATGTTCCAGTTATGACCATTACGCTTTGAATTTCGAAATGAAACCTGCCTAACTTTTGTAAGTAAGCTGTAAGGAATGAGCCTGCCAAATTTCAGCCTTCCACCTACACGGGAAGTTGGAGAATTAGTGATGAGTGAGTCAGTCAGTCAGTGAGTGAGTGAGTGAGTGAGTCAGTGAGGGCTTTGCCTTTTATTAGTATAGATATATACAAAATGACCTCCAGCTGGCTACTGGTGTGCATCTTTCTGACCAAACTGTCAGAAATAGACTCCATGAGGGTGGCATGAGGGCCTTACATCCTTTAGTGGGACCTATGCTCACAGTCCATCACAGTGCAGCTCAACTGGCATTCGCCAGAGAATGCACTATATACACAATATATACATAGTGCAAATAGCCGTGGCACTTGCCCAGCAGGGAAGCCTCCACACTGGAAGGAGCGGAGAAGAAAACATGGCATTACCTTTTACTTTATGGATCAACAGATCATCGTGCTCCAATTTACAGAAATGGCAAATTGCTGTGTATTGGATAGGAAGCTGGTTGACTGGTGGTCAGTATCCTATTTTGCATTAATTTTAACATAACATACTAAAACAGCATTGAGAAGAATAGTTAATATAACCACTTAATTGACTTAAAATATCTAAAGTATCTTAATTATAAATTATTGCATTAAAAACATACTATATCAATTCATCATATTAGAGAAGTCAGCATTACAATGAAAAATCAAACCGTACTATATACTATCACTTTCTGGAAATATAAATTGTACAAGGAAAGTGATTTGGAATTAAAATAAAACTGCCTAGTATAAAGTATAAAAAATAGCACTCAGAAGTCAACTTTACACAACAACACTTGGTTTTCTTTTATTGCAGGGCAATTTGCTATGTTGGATACATTTTGTGTCACATCCTTGTCTTCCTCTCTTCATAAGAAAATAAGTACTAGGAGTTCTTCAGTAATTTACTGTCACCAGATTTTGTCCAGGGAATCAGAGTGAACTGTAACAGTACTTGGAAAGAGAGGGAGTGGAGATTCTATAGGACATATAGACAGTGAGCACATCTCTTCATTTTAGATTGTGTAGCAGGAATATAAGGTGAAATACAGTTAAGGGGCACCCTGGTAATCGGAGCTGACTCCTGACATTTTATGTATCACTCAAGAACATGTATAAAGGGCCAGCACTCAGCTATGGACAAAAAAAAAATCAAGTTTTAATCTTCATTTAAACAGTATCTGTAGATAAAGAGGATGTGTGATGATCAAGGAGGTGTTTCCTACAATATATTTCAGTCTCTAACTTTGACTGGGAAAAAGTTTTTCTGACTCCTTCATGCAGAACTCTTTCAGGTGTGCAGCCGTTGAGAAATGTCTTGAATGTACAGCTTGTTTCAAATCCCCATAAAGCATCTTGAAGGATTTCAAACCCAGGATTTGAATTGGCCATTCCAGAACCCTCCATTTCTTTCTTTTCAGCCATTCTTTGGTGGCTTTACTGGTATGTTTAGGATCATTTTTATGTTCACTGATGGTTGAGTTTCAATTTTCTGACCGATAATTTCGCATTATCCTCGTGTACCCTCTGATACAATGTGGATTCTATGATGGTAACCTGCCCTTCCCATGATGCTGCAAAGAAGCACCAAACCATAACATTTCTGCCATTGTGCTTTAGAGTTGGTATCATATTTTTCTGGTCAGATTTTCCTGAAGTCTTGGTCTTTGTTTAGGTGTTCAAGGGTAAACTTTAGTCTTGCCCTGATATATTTTTTCTGGAGAGCAAAGACCTTCCATAGGGTATAGTTACTTTTTTACATGTCTGTACAACTTATAAGAACAAAATAAGGGCAAAAAGGATCTGACTTAAAGGCAGTCCAAAGCAACCACATCCAAATTCAAAATACAATGTATCACATGTGTGTGCTTGGGGAGCAACCTAATGACTTACTGTAGGTAAGTGTGATTTAACTCCGAGAAATGTCTTCTAATACTCTCTCTTCTCCTTCTCCCTCTGCAGAAAGGAAGATCTATACCTCTTCCACTCTGACATCACCTCCAGGGTCAGATCATCTGGACCTGCCTCTTCCTCCCAGAATTCCTCATAATGGAAAACAATGCCATCTTAAGACAGATCGACCTGAGAATCTATGACATCTCAACTTTGTGTAGTACCACGCTTTTTCTTTTATGCCTTTTGCATACTTTTACATAAGGGGTTTGCCTTTGGGTGTCCCAGACCCTTTATCTTGCTGCCTTTGTCTCTTTACAAGTGACTGATCCAGAAGACAGAAGCACAAAATCCAAAATCTAGACAAATTAAATGTAGTCACTTTTCAACAGGCAATAAACATGTGCTGAGATCTTTCACCTCAAAATAAAGGCCGAGGGTGGCCCCAGTAGCAGTGATGTTGTAGTGGTCCTGCTACCCAGAAAGTACAAGGCATGTCTTCAAATTTGAATGTACAGTACAAACACACTAAGTAATAAATATGACAATATTAACAGAAATGCTATTAAACAAAAAATTACAAAACTAATGATTAAATAACAAAAATAAAGGAAAAAATGAAAACATTTAAAAATAGAGAATAATCCCTAATTAAAACAACAATGCAGGCATTGTTTATGTCAATGAGGTGGGTTGACTAACTTACATGTCATCTGCAGAGCTGGTTACTGTATTGTGGTCTCAGCTGCTGCCATAGACTCTGGTCTAACTGTGACCTTGAATTGGTTTTAGCAGGATTGAGAGTGCTGTATGGCCTTATCACATTTGTATGTACTGCAGTTAAGCATCTGTCCACTAGATAGCACTGGAGAGTCTTATTTGCTACAGTCAGCCCAGAAGTTCTCTTACAACTAGAACATGCCTAGTGCGAGGTGAAATGAAGTGGAATTTTCTCTGCAGTAATAATGCAGTGCTCCGCTAGAATGACAACTGTTGATGGCAGACTTCATTAGCAAATGGAAAAAATGTGACAGGTAGATTATGTTGTCAGTCAATAGATTAATTCAAACATTTTGAAGCTGACTTTAGGAGCTTTATTGCCAACTTTAAGGAACCTTTTGCTAGCACAGAAAAGAATGTTCTATGCAGTTTCAATGTTTGTTTAGATATATTTGTCCGGAAATGTCTTTTTTCCAAAACATTTATAGTCAAGCAACACTGTCGTTTCTCAATTTGACTAAAGGTGTTTTTTATGGCATTGCGTAGAGTTAAAACCTCTTGGTGACAACGTAACAGAAATTAGGAAAGAATAAATGTTGGTCAGTTTCAGGCTAATGACATCAAATTCCTGTAAGACTCATTTGTGGGGCATAGCAAATCATTTTTGAGCTGAGATTTGCAGCATCTTGTTTTAGTTTTCTTAGAAGCAATTCCAGTTGTTCAGTGGCCAAGGTGGGACTGAATAATCCTGGTGTCCCACAATCTGCTCTGAAGCAGCAGGAGCCAAGAGGACAAAACAAATAAAGCTTTCACTTTGATTTTAGTTAAGAAACTCTTTGCTTTAAGCTGCTTTTTAAAATAATTGTCATACCAATGCTGAGCAAGTTTTAGCTTATTTTGTTTGTTGTTATTTCACCCAATTTGAAAAAATAAATCCCAATATCTCTCTTCACTGAAGCATAAAGCATGGTTTAGGAATTAGTTATGAATGGAAATAATTGTCATTATTTGTGGTGGAGGGAGGCTGCAGCTGGATGACTTAGGTTGGGGGATGTGGGGTGGGGTGGTGAGATTCATTGTGTTTGATAGGTTGCTCCACTTACTTGAGAGATTAATGAGGGAACGTCTCTGTTTAGACACGTCCCTGCGAGACAGGCAGCTCAAAGGCAGGATGTATGTATTCATTAGGTGGTCAAATATAATTACGGCATTGTGCACAAATTTAGGGTGTAGAGCTTACTTGTCAGTGCTTTATCGGGGCCTCGGATCTCTTTTAAAAGATTTGAAGAAAAAAAAATGCAAAAATCAATAAAGAACGTCTGGCAAGCTGATATGATGCAATTAACTGCCAAACAGATCTCATAAAGTTTTTCTAGTGAATATTTGTCTGTGTGCTATTAGGTGCAATTGTTCTTTAATTTATATATTTTTTCTTTTCTCCTTTCAGTTTTATAAAAATGATTCTTAAATAAAGTTGTGCTACAAAATAAACAGGAAAATGAACATACACATACAGAAGTGAGAAATTAGCAACATAAATACACTATTTTATTTAGCACTGATATAACTGGATAAGGTGGTTAGAAAATGGGTTGATGGAGGGGGAACACGACAAGACTAAAACAGACTGTTCAAAATAAATATGACAAGACAGAAGAACCAAAGATGATACAGAGTACTGAAAAATAGCATGTAAAGTAAAGACAACCTACACACACACATACACAAAATGAAAACCATAAACAATTCATCATGGAAAACCTTCTGAGCTAATGGACTCTACTTAGCAGCATTCCTTTAAAATGGCTATACTCTGCCTTACCTCTCTCTAGCACCCAGCCCATGTTGTTTCTGAGTCTTCACTTCCCACCTCCAAAAACACATTAATTTTCATAGCTGCCTAATCCAACCAGGCAGTAAACACAGAGCAGGAATCATCTCTGGATGGGGGACCAGTCTATCACAAGGCACACTCATGCACACCCCTACATGTAGCCAACTAACCTAACCTGCATTTCTTTGAAACTGGAGTACATGGAGAAAATCCATGAAGACCAGGTTTGGATTAACTGTTAAACAAAATAAGCACATGCTTAGGGCATCAAGATGAATGGGGGCACCACAGAAATTCTCTATTGACGTATTTACCTTGGACCATATGGTGCAAAACAGTCATTATTTTCCAACTTACTGTAAGTTTTGTTTAATTTTGAAAAATAAAATTTTATTTTATGGCTTATTATTATTTATATTTTTGAATTAGATATATATGGGGGCACCAAAATCTTTTTAAGTGCCTAGGGCCTATAAAGGGCCTCTAAAGGTTTTAATGGAGACATTAGGCTGTGGTATTCAAACACGGCAATATTACTTGTTGACAGTTGTCACCCACGTGCAATTAGGTGACAACTAAAGGGCCTGAATAATAGTAATTCCATGCCTGACCAGGGGATGGTGAGGTGCACTAATTGTCTCTCTCAATCCCTTACAGACCATTCCCAGGAAATCCCACCCAGTTCCGGTGCCACCGATGACATCACTTCCGGGTCGGGCGCTGCCGATGACGTCACCTCCGGCCCCGGCACTGCCAATGATGTCACTTCTGGTTCCGGCCCAGATGACATCACTTCCTCTGCTTGTATTTAAAAGCCGCCATTTTTAGGCAGCAATTCAGTTCTGTTTTGGACTCGCATGAGTAATGAACTCTGACCGGGTGGCTGCCCCAAACCTTCTCATGTCTCATCGTGCTTTTTGTGACACAGTTTACCAATTTTTACTTTTATCACAAAACATTAAATAATGCTATTATTCCAACTCAATATTACTTGTTGAAAAGAATCAAGATGCTAGTCATATAAGGAAGGCTGTGTCCTGGGCACTGCTCATTCAAACAAGTAACATTTATCCGATAATTTCATAGTCTATCTTTTTAGAGTAGTTTTGCTCTGTAGAACAAGGTAAGAGAAAGAAAAAAGTCAGCATTCTAAAAACTGCAAACTCTCACACAATATTCCAAAGTAAAGTACTATTAAAATAGTATTTTGAATAAGAAATTTAACAGTCTTTTTAACATTTGTGAAATAAAGGGTGAATATGCAAATACCATCCATTCATTCATTCATCCACCCTCCATCCATTTTGCAAATGGTCGCAAGAAAGCTGGAGCCTATCCTAGCAAGTATAGGGCACAAGGCAGGAAAAATTCCTGGACAGCCCGCCATTCCATGCTAATGAAATATGGGTTTCTATGTGACAGCCTGAAACAGCTGCATACACCATACCTCGTTTCTTATCTTTATACTAACATTAAGAAAAGTGTTTGTTATGTTTAACATCCTAATAAGTAATATGAAAAAATCCACTCTAAGTGCAAATGCATTGTGATATTTCATACCATTTCCCTTTCTGGTGATGTATTGAAACATAAGCAGAAATAAGATTTCACTTTCCTTAACAATGCTGTATAAATCTGTATCACTTGAAAGACAAGTACCATTATGTTATCCTCAAGTTTTTAAAAAAATAAGGTGTCACACATACACTTTAGATGATCACGTTCCTGGCTTATCAGAGGTTAGGACTACCAACCTGGAACATGAGGGGACGCAGTTGCTGAATGTCATGTGTCTTTTTCTATCCACAACTCTGAGGAGACACCCAATGAAAACTGACTCCATTCCTTCCGGTCCACGAGCTATAAGAGCAGGGCACTTCTGGAAGAAGGCATCTCATATTGGTGTGATCAACCCACCAGATGTAGCTCCTTCCTGAAGCCTAACCACTCTTCATAGACTTATTATTCCAACCAACAGCTAAATCTCTCTTTTTTGTTCCCTCTTGCGTCACTGTGCACCTATTATTTTTGTTTGCATTTATTGACACCCCAACATTTCATTTGAACTTGTGCATTCCCATAGGCTGATGACAAAGGATTACATTCATTTTGAGGACCTGCAGTCTTGAAGTAAGTACATGAAGAAACTGGCCACCTTCTTGGACCCTATCATTATCTTACAGAGATGTGAATATTATTTTCTTATATGTTAGCAGATCTCTAACTAATTATTGAGAACCAAATGTTATTCCACATCTCCGCTAAGTTAAACCTTAAAGAAAATCCAACAAAGGTGTCATAGCAAAGACTAAAGCAATCAGACAGTTAGAAAATGTTAAGGTTCAAACCAAAACACAGCTCCTAAATATCAAAGGAATGTTGCTGCCCGGAAAAAACAATAATATGTTTTAGTCAGTAAGATTATTTGGGAGCTATTTAACTTGTTGCAAAAACAGGAACAGTTTACCTTTATGCTTGTAAAGGTTTGATAAGAGCTATTCTCTTGTCACTTGCTTCATACAAAATGGAACTCGTACCATTTCACATTAGATGGACAATCCATGTGCATGGTTACATTGCACAGAAATGTATCCATCATGGTTTGACCAAGGCTTTGTTCCTGGATTTAGTTTATCTTCTGTTGATTTGTTTATTTTATTGGTTTTATGCATTTCTGTAGCACTGGGAAATACCTTCTGCCTATATAAAGGCCTTAGTATCATATTTCCCCAACGATAAGCCGCCCCACATTATAGGCCGCCCCATTCTATAAGCCACAGAAAATGCTCATTTATGTTTTAAAACTCTAAGATAAGTCACCCCATGTTATTAGCCGCAGCATTACTGAATTTACCAATCTGAAGTAAAAGCATCTAATTTAGCATGCCCCTGTAGGCCTTTGCAACTCTATAGTGACATTATAGTTGAGCGTGAACAATTAAATTGATAAAATTTTGCATTTACCGATATCATACCGCAATGCAAGTCCTACGCTACAGAATTTAAGCTCCAGGTCATTGCTTTCGCAAAAGAAAACGGCAATCGTTCAGCTGGACGCCACTTTGAAGTAGATGAAAAACAAGAGAGAAATTGGCGGAAAGATGAGGAAGCTTTGCACGCGCTTTTGCCATGTAGATGTGCAAGGCGTACAAGTAAAGCAAATTGGCCATACTCGGAGAAATGATTTAAAGAATGGATTTTCACACAGCGTGAGGACAATCAGATAGTTTCAAAAATAGCCATGAAAATGAAGGCACGAGGAATGGCGACTGAAATGTTTTTAGATAAGCTACCCCATTTAAGCAATCCGCACCCAATACGCAGGTTTGTAAAATTAATGTATAAGCCGCGGCCTGTCATTGGGGAAATATGGTAATAGCTTCTGCTTGTGTTGTTCAGATTCCTTTCATGAAGATTTTGATTTCTTGTTTTTTGTACATTCTGCTACTGTTTAAGCTTTTCGTTCTTTGAATTACAGATTTGGATTTGTTTCTTTTTTAAGTTTGTTAATGAACCTCATTGCAAAAATTACAGTTTTTATTTTTGCCTTGGACCAGGTATTTTTATGATTTCCTTCTTCCTTGGCCTTTCTGAGTGTGCAGGCTTCAAGGCTGCTTTTGTCTTTAAGGACCAGGCCTAATTTTGTTTCTATGCCCAATTACAGTTTTAATGTCTAGTATTTTTTTAATGGAAGCATTTTTTGGGTTTCCTGTACCCTGCATTCATAACAGTATCTATGCTGTGTCTTTTAAGTAATTAATGTGGAATGTCACAAGCACCAAAATATAAGCAAAGACAAAGTAAATTTCAATAAATAAATGTTAAAAAATAATTAGACCAGTGAAAAGATACTAAAATTTCTGCAGACGTAGAAAATTGACCATCGTTTTTTTTCATTTGGGGAATATGATTAATACGTCTTTAAATCTTTCTTTTGCATCAATTTACTGTTAAAGCTCAACTTTAAAGTCTCTCAATTTGAAGTTCCTTAGTATTACTTGCAATGAAGATGCAACCACTGCAATCAACAAGGTACACTGAACAGCAGCCAATGCTCATTGTGCCCTGTTACACAAATGGAACTAAAGTGCAAGAAAGAAGTGTAGTCAGAATGGGAACCACTGAGCCCCAAACCTCAGACACAATTGCACCAACTCAGACCTGGGTTCAAATCACCATTGTTCTTACAAACTCTTATAGACAAACAATCATAATATCATCCATCTGTCCATTTGTCCTTCCCTTTTCCTTCACTCCCCTTTATTTCCTCTTTTACTGTTCCAGTGGGTCTTAACCTTCTTCCTCCTGACTCCAACCTGCCAGGTGAGGCAAGGTGGTCTCTTTTATATTTTTCCCAGGAGTACTTCCTGTGCCAATGGAGTACAACCAGGAACCATTTCCGGGCCAGGTTGAAGCTGCCTGAAGTAGTGAAGTCTTTTTCCAGCAGCACTCCCTATAGGAAACCCAACAGGGCTGCGTTCCTAAACTACATTCCTCATATAGTCCTGTGGGTGTCCCAACTCGGGACAGCACAGGAGAACACTGCCACCTAACGTACTGTGGGACTGACTGTCCTTTACAAGCTATGTCCCTTAAACCATCCATTATTTCCTCACCCCAACTGGTAAGGAAGCCCGAGCCATCCTGGTAGGGAGGTGCACTCAGCAAACCTGTCCATCTATAATGGCCTCCCAGCCAGATATTGATCCACTGTTGATTCCATTATTGGGATCCATTATGATTTTTATAAAAGTTAAAGAAAAGATAGGTTGAATTGGTGTTTAATTCCAAGTATCACAATAAAAGTAGAGATGTAGTAATAGTGTTGTATAATGCTATGCATTTTATGTCTTTCTATCTTATAGCAGTAGGAAAACTGAAAGAAACTAGTCTAATTCTGGCTAACCCACATGCACCTATGTGAGATGTTAAGAAAGTAATGAATACTGCCCTTTATTAATTATATATGCTGAGCCATTCTTAGCCACCTGATATCTCAGTATCTTTGAATTATTATTTAATATAAAATTCTTTCATTTATTTCTCTGTATAGATGCACGAAATGATTAATGACCTAGTTTTAACGATAATTATAATTGTATACAGTATGTCTTACTGATTTGCAACTTACTCAATGTATTGTAATACTGTAGATTCTTTGAAATAGAAAAGAATATTCAAAGAATTCTTAGTAAGAAAGAGATTGACTAGCTACTTTTCAGACATTGCTGGACTAAACCAGCACCTAAACACACATCATAGGAACTCATTGGCACAAGGAACTTAATCGCCATAGTTAGGGCTATGCAGCACAGACCTGTAACATAACATTGACTTCAGTTCTTCAGAGCACAGTTCTTAATGTTTTGTATAATTTAGACTATTCTATTTTTGTATATAAGCTAAGTTAGTGAACCAATTAGTGAGGTACTTTCAGAAATCTTGTACTGTCAAATTAAGCCAAGGAAATATCTTAATTAACTTTTTGCCCCACCTCACAGAATGTTCTGAATAACCTCCAGCTTTTCTGTTTTCAAGTAGATACTTTTTATCCTTACCCAATACTTCCTGGCGCAATAACACTTCACACTCTGTAACCTATACAGCACTTCCTTTAAATGTTTGAGATATCCCTTGCTTTGCTATACATAAAACATATCAAAGAATGCTGCTACATACCTACCACTGTCTGCTAGAGCTAGTTCAATGAGATTTTCATATGTAGACAGTTCATCATAAAGTGCAAAGGGCATAATGATCAGTTTATAAAAATTCATGAAAATTATGGTCAAGTCACACAATCCTGAGAGAGACAGATTTCTTCAAACGTGGAGCAGTTATCTTGAAAAGCTCTGCAGAAAGAAAGTGTGTGTGTGTGTGTCAGAGACACAGAAAGACAGAGATGATGAAGCATTTAAAGAAGACCTACTCCATTCCTAAAATCCTGGCTTCTGTCAGCTCAAGGAGTAGGGGAAAGTGAATACAGCTGGTATTGTGTCTGACCCCAAATGAGTGGTGTGAGATACAGCTGGTGACATGAATTTGCAGCCTGGGGATGCAGCAGAAAAAAAAGTCATTGGAGCCACATAGAAGGAACCGTGAAAGATCAGAGTGGTGGCAGCAGCATTGGAGGGTGGTCGAGGAAGGAGACAACCTCCACTAAACCTCTTATGAGCAAAGAAGAAACTCTGAGAAGAGTGGAACAGGGGTAGATCATCTGTTGCCATGATAAGTTACAATGAGCTAACAAATGTGATATTCCTCCGTCACTACCATAGTTGAACTCAACTGTTAGTTGACTATAAAACCTCTGCAGTACTGGAAATATACAGTAATACAGTGATTTTGTTGCCCACTACCATGCTGCATTCAAAGTCACTTAAATTTTCTGTCTTGCTCTTTCTTTGTTTATACATACAGTTAATCCATTGGACCGTACCTGCTAGCTTTAAATTAAATAACTGGGTCATTATGTGGGAAGAGCAGCTGTACCTACTAAAATGGCCACACAATGGGAGCGCATGAACTTTAACTGAACTGCTTAGTACTAAACAGCAAATGGAAATTGAATCAGCATCATTGTAGCTTACAAACCAGTGATTAAACAATTAAGCCACTCTAAGTCTTTACTATTTCAGATACCGCAATCTTAACAGTTTAGGTTAACATATTACTTTAAGACAGACAAGAACATAGTGAAGGTTTTCATCTTTGAAGTGTTTCCATTTTCTTCCTGTTTTCATATCAGATTCTACCCATCATCCAAATATATATAAATTCTGTCTATTAAGTCACCACATTTTGAGTCAATGGATGCTGGGATAGAACCCATTGATTCCAATAAGTAGGCTATTAAATGCAAATAAAGATTTCTAATAAAAACATCACTGCATCAGAGTGAATATATCATGTTGGGGATACTGATTGAAAATAATACTAATAATGAAAATGTCCATCACTTGGAAAAATTTCCAGTAATTATGAAAGTTCATTGTTATAAAGCTGCATGAATCAAGACAGGGTGTGCCGCTTACGATATGACGTCAGTCATATTTTTTTTTAAAGAACAATACCAGACATATCAGTAGCTGTTTGTAATGGAGCAGGAATTTGGGAATCCATGTGATTAGTTACAGTAAGAAGTGCCCGGAAAATTATCTTTCTTTTTTTTGTCTTTCTTTTTAAACGGCAGCCTTGTCTGAGCAGCCTGCTAGAGCTTTGATCTCTGAGGCGTTTGAGCATTCATTTGTGTGTGAGGTAAAATAAGAAGGGTTTTTATATGTGTATGTGGGCAGATTCTGCTGTAGGGACAAATTAAAGGAAAACTTCCCAGAACTTGAGAAAGCAGGAATGACTCCTGCCTTGTTTTAAGAAGTACAGTAAATCTATTTTTTGCGATAGTTAAAGTCTTAGATGCTCTTGTCTATTATATGTTTATATGTGGTGGAGATGTGTTTGTGTAGGAGTAATCAAAATAAAAAATAAAAGAGGAGTCAATAAGAATTGCCCACATATGTGATGCTATGAGTGATTGTTTCTGTATGTGCATGTCGACCTATTACTGGAATTCATTGTGTGTGTTTCTGTGAATGAATAGATGAGCAGTAGTTAACCATTGTGTAATCTGTGTGTGTGTGTGCAAGTTTAAAGTAGAACTGATCGAAGTCTGTGCTGGGCTGTTCAATCCTCTGTTCCAGAGAAAGGTCAGAGGGTACTAATTTGTTAAGGTCCCTCCCTTTAAACTTCAAGGAGAGAGACTTTCACTATGAAAATAAGCAGCTCCATGGCACCTGAAGTATAGTGTGGTGGTGGTCTTTTGTTTTTTTAACAAAAACCTTTAAACTCAGTGCTGGCACCAACACATCTTCATTTGAAATTTGAGCAAGTACCACGGAGATAGTATTGCACCATAAAATAACTGCTGAGAAAGAATCATTGAAAGAGCAACTCCTCCATCTATTCTTAGTCCAAATATTACAAGTTATTATATTTGTTCTGAAGTATGTTTAGACAGTATAAACATAACAAACATATGAGGAATTGAAGTCTGTGCTGAATTTCAGAGAATTTCATTAACTTACTTAAAAAATTGGATAGCTCAAAGTATTGTGAAATTTAATTTTCAATCCATTTTAAGGTTGAAGGCGTAGAACTTACTCTGGCAGCTTATAACTTTTTCTTAGCAGCCTAGAGGTAAGAAGTCAAGTTTAAAGGTCACTAAAATGGAGGTAATGTAGCACAGGAACAATTTATAATTACCAATTACCTTTGCATGTACATCTTTGGGATGTGAATGAAAAAACAGAGTACCCAGAGAAAATTCCACACGGACATGGAAGAAGTAGCAGACTCTAAACTGATAGTGACCAGGTATGGCAATGGATCCCAAGATGCGGGGAATTAATATAAACTACTGTAACCCTGTATTGATCATAAACCAGGAATATAATCAAAAGTAATCACATGTTTGGGATTAGAATTTGAGTGGCACTAGTAATGAAACCAGAAGAGCCATCTGATGTCACTGACATTTGTCCCATTGTAAGCACTTCATTTCATTGAGTCAGAACAGCAAACCAAGATGAACACAATGGGCCCTTGGTACAAAGTTATGGCTTCCTCATTTTTGATGTTATGACTTTATTTTGTAGATGTTGAGCTTGTGGTCTTTGCCTATGCATGAAATGAAAATCAGCTTTAGTAGATTAAATCAGGAACACAGATGAAAATTTCAAGGATATAACACAGTACTCTTTTATTAACATATTTGAATGTGATTATAATTATAAGTTAAACAATGTTTTTTGCATTTCTTTACATTTTTGGGCTCTATTTTGTGTCTGTGTGTGTGTGTGTGTCTCCTTGTATTTACCTTCATGGTCTCAGTGCAAGGCAACATTCCTTAATAATCAAAGGAGTCGGCACTGTGTTTCAGGAGCTAACGTCACTTCACTTCCATCATTTTAAAAGAGGAGTAATTCTTAACTAGCCACAGGCGATATAAATATCTATCATTAACAATGCGTTGAAAAGCCGTAGGAACATGCAGTTCAGCTCAGAAGTGGGAATTTAGCAAATTCCTGTGGAAATCCAATAGTGCTTTCATGGCTCTCAGCTTTGTTTGATTGCTCGTACACATGTTTACCTTGTTTCAGTAATTAGCATTGTGTCATTTTGGAAAAATCTGAAGCAATATGATGCCTGAACAGAGAAAGATAGTGAGCAATTCTCACATGTTAAGGGCCATTGGATGTCATGCTAAGACTTGCCTTTGTTGTCCTGGCTGTCAAAAGAGTGGGCTGAGCTGTACCACACTTGGAATTTCTACTGTCATTTCAAGATTTCACAGTCTCACCACTGAGTTGTAACCGAAAGAAAGTGCCGTTAAGTTTTTTGTTTGTTCATTTGTTTTTATTGAAATTTTCTAAGCTAACATGTCCAGCCAAAACCTCAAGAAAGAAAAAAAAAATGTTTCTAGAGTCCTGCTGCTAGACGCACTGGGTGGGATGGGCACAGCTGCTTGCAGTGTGGCAGCTCAATGATGCCCATGAACCAGAGCTAATTCTAGGCAGATGAAAGTCTGTCACAATGTAAATCAAATGGTAGTCTGTGCTATTGTTATATGCTGAGTTAGGGTTAGAGCGTGCGGAAAGATTTATAGTAGAATGGGAGGGTGGAAAGAAGGTACATATGCACAGCGAGGTGGGTGGACTGATGTACACCCACTTTACTGCTGGCAGGCTGCTGGGATCGAATACCGAAAGAAAGTTTGTTAAAATCCCCCAGATGGCCCATTACTAAAATATACATTGTATAAAATGACAATTCTCCTTAAGAAAAAAGAACAACACTTTTCCACACCCAATGCTTGTTACATTTCAATGTTGAGCTGCTCTTTGGGTTACACAAAGCCCCAGCAACATTTCACAGTTTAATGCTTTACAATCTGATGTCAAAACAATATATAAACTAAAGACTGTCACTTGAGTATAGCCATTTTGAAAAACTGCAACTATTATGTACCTTGATTATTATGTTTTTTATTTGTTGGCAGTAGGGAAATCATCCAATTTAATTAATGTACTGTACATATATTCTGTATATATATATTCTGGCACCATCAGGAGTGAGAATAGTGCACTAGTAAGGCAAGGCACACTGACACATAACAACGCAGAGCCAATTTAGAGACACCGATCAACCTAATATTAATATCTGTGGGATTTGGGGGGAAACTATAATATCCAGGGAAAACCCAAGCAGGCATTGAGGGACCATGGAAACTCCCCACAGACAAAGTCAGGACTTCAAAGCTTTGAAGCAGCACTGGCAAGCACTGTGACAGCATCCCACCCAAGATTATTTATCTCAGAATAATTCTTCAACATGTGTCACATGCAAATCATCCTATAGATTTCAAAAATATCATGTCAGTTTGTAAATCAACACTGCTCCAGAATACTCCTCTTAGCAGTGGATTGTTGCTTTCTTTAACTGTGGAGATCCAAATAAAACCCTTAGTCTGCAAAAAAATAGACTGAAGAGCTAATTCATTTAAATTTTATAAAATAATAAATTAGTTTCATTATTGTTGATTTTATACATGTAAGCGTCTTTTATATAATATTCTTGTAAGAAAAAAGAAAGAAGTAGCTTCTTTCAAAGAGAAGCTTCTCCTTCCTTCTTCCTTTCTTTTTAAAAAATCAAAAGCATCGAAATGAAAAGGAGTCCTGAGAAGGATGGGACCATACGACTCAGGCCATGAGCTTCAAACACAGACATTGTTTTATAAAACAGAAGATTATGGTCAGGCCACAATCTGCAGGTCAAAGGCTGCTCCAGAACCTCATAAAATAAAAAAATAGCAGCTGCAGCACTTCGACAGGACACCATAAATTTCACTAGGGCTTTGTGCTTAGAGTTTCAGTGGGGGGGGAGTGGGGGGGGTCCTTCACAGGGACATATGGCATAGGCACTTTGTGACCACGCGAGCGACGGCAGTCTGTACAATCATGATCATCCACACTAGCATGTCTGTTCTACTATGCAGCCACGTGAATGACAATAGTTACTGAAACTCGACGGCCTGCAGAGCTCTGCTTTCTCCTCATATGTATTCTGTTGAAGTTTAACATGGACGAGTTATTAATGTGACAGTAGTTTCCCAAGATTCCTGTAGATTTCCTAAAGCTCTTTCAGGTTTAAACATAGAGGTTCCTTTACACAATACAAAATATTATTTAGTATTATTTCTCCAATGTTTTTGACCTTATGTGTGGTGTGTTTTTCTTATCTTGCAATGCTTCAGCACACACTTTGGAAATATTGCAGGATTTAACAATGCTTTGTGTTGTCTTTAAATTATTTTTGTGTTAACTTGTGTTGTGTGATAGTGCTCTGTGTGAAAGACAATATTTTACAAAGTATTTCAATTATGGCTTTTGCCATAATACACTGTTTTTGTAATCATTGTTTGTCTTTTTTTCTTAAATAATAAAATTATCAACAGTCTAGTCTGAAACCCCTGCTTGTTCTTATCACTGCCACCCAGTCAGAATGACAGCATCATATACATTAGGATGAGAACAGATACTGTACACGCTGAAGTCAAGCTGACAGAGTAGGAAGGAAACTGTTTGTGTGGGACAATCAGAAGAAAAAGGGCTGTGCCATTTATTTGAAATGCCATGTCTCCTGTGGGCAACAGGTCCAGTTATTTAGCAGAATTAAATTCTGTCACATAGCTTTAGTGTGAGACCCTTTAAGAGGAAACAGTTAAGAGTTCACACATGATGATACATAGTAGGCACAAGCTATGGGTATCATAGGTAAAGCACACAGTATAAAAGTAAACAATGTAGATATTTTTGTTGTAATAAAATGTTCCATAATTTTATTGCTTAAATACTGTAACAAGAGCTAACTAAAGCCTTCACTCTCGTTCCAATCCTATTCCCTCTTAGTCAGAAGTTTAAGGTAACACCGCAAAATATCCTAATTACTGATTGCTGAGAGTATTTTTTTGTCTGAAATGCATTCTCACAATTGTAATCTTAGACCATTTCATCTTATCAAAGTTCACAATTCATCCAAGTGAAGATCATAAGGTACTGTATATGTGTCCTCAGAACTGAATGAGTAAAGAAACTCCGACGAGCTTAGCTGGGATCTTTTTGTTCCTTGCACTTTCCCATATCTCTGATCTCCATTTAACCTAGCAAAGGATCTCAATTCATGCAGGGCTAGGTCACGGGATACTTGATGATCCAAATATCTGAACCCCAGGGGTGCCAAACTTAGCAAGGCCCCACTGTAATTTAAAGATGGAGCTATTATTGGTTGTAAAAACGCAACTGTATTACTACATAAAAGTGCATCACTAATTGGTAAAACATTAAAAATAAAAAAATAGATAGATAGATAGATAGATAGATAGATAGATAGATAGATAGATAGATAGATAGATAGATAGATAGATAGATAGATAGATAGATAGATAGATAGATAGATAGATAGATAGATAGATAGATAGATTTGCAGTGAATGGAGGTCTTTAATTGCAACCAGTTTCTCAATTAAAGGGAATTCTTGTAGTCAGTACAATTACATATCTGCATAATTTGATCCTACTCACTGATTAGATTATCTATTCATCCACCTATGCATTTTCAAACATGCTTAGGCTATTTATGAGTTCTGCCCAGCCATTTGCAGCAGCACTAGTCCCAAAGCAGGAGCCAACCCTGGACACTCAAATTTCGTTGAATGTTGTGACACGGCTCAAAGCATTTTTTTGTGCCAATTCTGTAAGTATATGAGGAGATAATAGAAGAGATGGAAGCTGTTGTGATGGGTAGCATGTAAAAACACAACTGAGTACATTTCAGTCACAGTCCATCATGTTTTCACAAACCTATGACTGAAACAGACTGAAAGTGACTGCTAATTGCTGTTTTACAATTTTTTGCTGATGTGAAGCACACAGTTCACCACTAGTAATAACTTTCATGAAAATGCTTTTTAGATGTTTGTTCCTGGGTATACTGGCATTCATGGAAATTGCATGTGGTGGTGGAAGTGTTGACATCAAATCACAGCTCAAAGATTGGGGAAGGTGCGCCTTTGCTTAAATTACATATTTTTCAGAGAAATGTGCAGTGCACAGCACCTATGTCAATGATGAGAAGTCTATTACAGGTTTCTGTGACCCCAAGGGAACTGTGCATTTGTAATTAAATGTGTGGTAATGAAATTGGTAAATAGCTCATTTGAAAGGAACTCATTGTTTGATGCCCGTCTTGGGTTTTGGAAGAAAAACAAAACATATTTGCAGCAGTTTCTTTTGTAAACAGAGTGCCAGTATTTTTAGAATCGACACAACCCCAGAGGGTGATTGACCTCATTCTTCCCATGTCTTGCACTCTATCACACTAGAACCACCAAGCCCAGATAGTGCAAGTAGTAGATATGCCTTATCTCAAGTTCTTCAGTTCACTTATTCAACTGACAGCAGGATGGAGAATGCTGAATGGCAGATCAGACTCCTTGTCTTGCCAGTGAGTGATGGAGTTCCTGAAAGTCAGACCGTTGTGGTTGGAGACAAGCTACTTACTGTCCAGACACAGGAAATAACTATTAAAACAAAACTAATAGTTCACAGCCAAATTATACGGTACACTGAAAATAAGAGAAATAGTCTCAAACATGCTATTAAATGTTTCCTTAATCTCATCAGTAGACTATAACAAATCCAGATTGGCAATATAATGGCCAAAAATTAATGGCTGGCAATGATTGCGACTAGTGGGCCTTGAAATATGCTAGTCCTGGAACAGGTCTAGAAATAAGAGTAACCTTCGGAGTGCCCTGCATTAACAATAAAGTATTAGTATTTGGAGGGCCACTAGAGAGCTCCGTGGTGTATAAAATATTGTCCCTAAGGCTGCTTCATAAGGAGAAAGGTGTTGTTATAAGGAGAATACTGCATTTTATATTATAAGGGGATCCTTCTAGTTTTACTTTCAACACAGCTACCTGATATAACCACAAGGACATTTTATTTACTGGAGGGGTTTCTGTACCTTACCTGAGGTCCCTCTTTAGAAGGAAGGAAGAATTATCAAAATGGGAGCTTTGGCACAATGTTCCATCAAAGGTCCAGGTTGGCAGGTTCAAAAATTTTCAGTTACATTACCCTCCGAGTATACTATTATTAAGTGGCACGTTAAACTATCTTCTTATAAAATAACCTACCGTGGCTGTCCGTTTGTCTGTCCAGGATTTTAAATCACCTGTAGCTCGCAAACATATTTATATACTGTATATGTACACAGAATATTGAGCAAAAGTTTTGGCAGTGACACAAATGTGTTTGCAAACTTTGCTGCTTCAGCATTTTTAGATTATTTTTTTAACATTTCTATTGTATACTGAACAAAAATTATAAATATTTCATAAGTTTCAAAGGATTGTATTGGCAAATACTGTACATCAAATTTATGCAAAGAGTCAATATTTATAGTGTTGACCCTTCTTCTTTATAACTTCTTCAATTCGCTGGATATCAGCTTCTGGGCCATATCCTAACTGATGGTGATCCATTCTTGCCGTATTAGTACTTGCAGTTTATCACAATTTGTGAGCTTCTGCTTGTCCACCTACTTCTTTAGAAATGGCCACAGGTTATCAATGAGATTAAGATCTGGGGAGTTTCCTGGCCACAGGTCCAATGTTATGATCTCTAAGCACTTCATTATCACTTTTACCTTGTGACATGGTGTTCCATCACGCTGGAAAATACTAAGATCATTGTAAAATTGGGCCTGGATTGCTGGGAGATGTTACACTTGGAGGACATTTTGATACCATTCTTTATTCATGGCAATTTTTTTGGGCAGAATTGTGAGTTGTCATGACACAGGACCTTTTCTTCTCCAGACAATCGATCTTCCAGATGTCCCAAACAGTCAGAAGGATTATAGGTTATACAGCATGATGTGTGGAATACAAGCCCAAGGAGGTTATGCTCAAGCTTTATAACGCACTGGTGAGGCCTCATCTAGAGTACTGTGTGCAGTTTTGGTCCATGTTCTTTGTATTTATTGGGTGGTTCCCCAGGAGACAGGTCCAAACACACATTTCCAGTACATTGTATGCCCTGCATGTTGGTGAGTTTTTTTCAATTTTTCCTGTACTTTTTGTATTATTGAATTGTCGAAATGTCTGCTCTGTTTTTGACCTTTCTCAGGATTTGTATGTTTGGAATTTGTTTGCCATGGGATTGCATATTTTGTGAAGGCAACTCCTTATGGACCTTTAGTACTCCTCTGATCTTCTTGAGCCCCAGAACATTTTTGTAAATTAAATCTTATATTTTATAAAGATTCTTCATTTGCCCTTTTGGTTACACAAGCTGAAGGTTGATGGTGATCCTTCCTCTTTTGGATTTTTTGCAACAGTTTTTGGAACTTTAAAGGTTATGGGCATATTCCCTAGATATTTTAGAGGCCTTTTTTTGAGATTTGTTTGGAGAAACTCTCCAGATCATAACAGAATGTACTGAAGAAAAAAAAGAATTACATAATAATGCAGATAATAAACAAAATTAATAATATTAACATTGACAAAATAATCAAACGTGAACAAAAGAACACATAAGAAAGGAATCTGAACACATACCAGGGGAGAAAACCTGGCTGAAACAAAGCACTGATACAAAAAGTTTTATTATTTTAATTGTAGATTTTTAACTGAACATGTGAGTAAAGAGACACGGCTAGTTGGGACAGATATGATACATGTGATTCTTCTGTCTGACATTACCTTTCTTTAGAATGAACTGATGAGGTGACTCATTTCCCGTGTTCACGTGTGTCAGAGGTGACGGGATTCTGCAGCATGCTTGATTTATCAGCCCTGGCTGTCTGCAGGTGAAATATAATACAAATAACAATACCAAAAAAAAAAAGAAATCACCAGTCTTACATTAAAAGAAGAAGGATGTTACAGGACCCAGGGTGTGACTGTCAGATAACTTAGTCATGATCTGTTACATGTTAGTTGAAACTGGGACAAGCGGAAAAGCCTCTCTAAGTAGCAGGACCCCCTTGAGCGTGTGTGTGCGTGTGTTTGGCTATTAAGTATCTGTAATCAGTGACTAAATAACAGACAGGAGATCAGAATTAGCTTCCATTAAACAGTCAAGGCTTTTAACAGGTGAGTCAAGTTCATTTCAACCTTGTGAAGTCATGAGTCAGGAATTCATCATGGTCAAAGTACACAGCATGTGAAAAGTTGAAGAAAAAATGTTATAATACAGTATCTCAGCCTTTTCTAACATTCTATTGAACAATTATAAGCTCATGGATTTGTATATAAAAGAAGATGCAGGAGAAAAAAACAAAATGTTAATATGATCAGATTATACAGAAAAGGTCGGATTAATCCTTTTGTCTGTTCTCATGACTCCTATAGTCTAAGCATTCAATTCCAGGCTCAACATTGAAAAGATGGCCTTAGCGAGCCTTTTTGTTCTTCTTGATACACTATAAGGCGGACTGTTATGTAGCCTGTGGTTACCTGTTTCTCTGTATCTTCAAAGCATTGTTCAATACTAACAGCCTTTCTGCAGCTGCTCCTATTTCAATTCATTGACTGTGTGCTTTTTGCACGTTTTCCCAATGCCCATGTGGCCTTTATACAGGTACTTCTGTGTCCTCCCACGTTCCAAAGACATGCAGTTTAGACCAATCTGACATTTCTGAATTGCTGTGTATGAGTGAGCCATGAGTGTGTGAGAGTGTGCACTGCGATCAAGTAGCAATATTTTAGAAAATTAATTGATAGATTGCTGGGTGGAATTAAACATGAACTTTTGAGGTAATTTGCATTTCTTGTTTAGAGAAGCTTTTTAATGAAGATACATATTATGTGCAGCAAGTGTAATCAATGATCAGTGCATCATTGATTTATGCTTTTATTTTTTATACTGAAATGTGTGTCATTTTTTCTATATCTTCATATGTACATATAGATTTAGCATGCATTTCTTTACACATCTCTATAAATATAAAATCCAATGTCTGTCTCTCTGTCTGTCTGTATGTTGCTTTCACGAGAGAACTTCTTAACGGATTTAGATTGGGCTTTTTTTCTATAATTTGCACGAACATTCCGGTTGATTTTGCAACCTTTCTCATCGCGCTAATTATCATAGTTCGCTTGTGGTACCAATTTATTTGCGTGAATCCAGGAGAGATGCAGCGGGCCGAGGGGAAGGGGGCCGTCCTCACTCACATGCCAGCCTCGGGGCGTATCTTACATTTGCTAGCTAGCGAATGAGAGAACTACGTAACAGATTTAGATCTCGAATCTCCTTAAACATTCTGGTTGATTTTGCGACTTCTCTCATCACGCTAAGAATCATAGTTTGCTTGCAGGTGTGATATATTTGCGCTAATCCGAGACAAAGGCTGCGGGCCGAGGGGAGGGTGAAGCGTGACGTCAGGAGTGGGGAGTCGGTCTACCTGTGAGTTTTGGACCGTGACTGGCCTCCGCTTAGCTAGCAATACCTTTTTGTTTATTGATTTTTAAAGTTTGTCCTGTTTCACTACTACATGGACGGCTAGTACAATATAAAAGTACTTTAATTTGTACTTAGAATATGACAAACTCTGTTGTTATGATTGTGGGGCTCAAGAAAGTGGGGCTCACATTAACATCTAGGCCTCACTTTCATAAAACTCAAGAAGCAGGCTTTTCGGCCTGCTCACCTATAAACAGCAAAACTTTCCATTCTCAAAAAAGAAGAGGCTAACCCTGGGGCACAAAAATGAAACAACATTCTTTTAATATTTAAAAGTTTTATTACAAAATATAAAAAACAGCAAAAACAGCAGCAAAAAAGCCAAAAAGGAGATGCGTAAAAGATAAACCTAATAAACAAACAAAACAAAGATCTAAATTCAAATACCAATAATAAAGCTAAATTCAGTAAACAATAGATAAATAAATAAAACACTTACCAAAGCAAATTGCGAAAATCTGAAACATCCAAAGGAGAAACAAACAGCCATTAACAGGTAGGGTGGACTCATAAATGACTATTTGAGCTTACTGCCTGCTAGTGTTCTGCCACAGTAGGACACGGAGAACAAGGACTGGGAGATGAATTCAAGATCAAGAAACATGCTAAGCCTTACTGTCAAATGAATATTGTGAAAGCCTATAAAGAAAAGGTAAAATGCTTAGCTAGAAAATCTTAATACAAAAAGAACCCTAGAGATGTAGAGCACAAAATGCTTAGAGAAAATATCCACACATTCAGATGCTGAGTGACATGCTACACCTGCTTAAATAGGGCCATGCAGGGAACATTTTACTTCACTTCTGGAGCCATCTCCAGAAGAATGAACAGCCATATTTTAATGATAAGTACACAACCAAACAAAATGTAGTTACAGGAATACAAAGAAAATAAACTTAAAAGTCCAGAAATGTAAGTAAGGAACAAAACAAAATTGAAATTTAAATATACATAAAGCAAAGACACAGGGAAAAAAGACTCTAAAAAAGTATTCTCAGGAAAAGCAACAGCAAAAAATATAGAATCCTAACCTTCTTGGGCTCAATATACAAATAACATGGCCAATAGCTACACAACTTAAAATAAGTTAAGGACCTGACCTGATCCAAGAACATTGACAGTTTGGTGAAGAAGGCAGAGCAACATCTTTTACCACTGAGACGCCTTGAGGATTTCAGGCTGCCCTCCCAGATACTAAAGAATTTCTACACATCCATCATTGAAAATATTCTGACAGAAAATATTATCACCTGATTTTGGAACAACATGCAGCAGGACTGCAAGGATTCACAGAGAGTGTTGCACTCAGCTGAGCGCATCATTGGGTGTACACTCCTTAACTTCCAGGACAACTACACCAAGTGATGCTGGATCAGGGCAAAGAAAATTATCTGTGACCTCAGCCATCCTAACAGTGTCCTCTTTTATGTATTGCGGTCAGGTAAATGCCACCCCTGCCTAAAGTCCACTTCAGGGAGACTGAGGAGGAGTTTTTTTCTAGAAATACAGTAAGTGATGCCCTATTATTAACTCTCTTTTATTAAGTTATTAAATCATTCATTAAGTTATTAATTATTTAACACATATTTATAATTCTACTAATGATTTGTGAATATTTATAAAGTCATATATTACTGTTATTGTCCCTTTGTATTCTACTTAAGACACAGTTATTGGAGTTGAGCAACTTGCATTTCACTACATATTGTACTTGTATGCTGTGGAGAGCGGCTGTGGGTGGTACCCAGCTGGGACGCTCGGAAGGACCGGATGAGGGACTACGCCTCCTCTGGACCACGAGAGGGCAGCCTGCTCTGGATGGTATGGGGACCACGGGAACAGAGCTTGGAAGCTCAACCCTGTAGGGGCCCATGGTCACCGCCAGGGGGTGCCCGGATGCCTGAAGAGCCCTGTCCCACAGCACTTCCGCTACACCCAGAAATGCTGGGGGGAAGAAGACCAGGGACACCCGGAGTGCTTCGGGGTGCACAGCCGGTACTTCCACCACACCGGGGAGTGCCGGCAGTCACTCATTGGGAGGCACCTGGAGCACATCCGGGTGGATATAAAAGGGGCCGCCTCCCTCCATTCGATGGCTGGAGTTGGGAGCGGAGAAAGACAAAGTCTTGGAGAAGAGGAGTGGAGGTGGACCTGAGCAAGGCAGAGTCTAGGAAGGCCAGGACTTTGGGGAAGTACTGGGGATGTGTGTGTTTCACCTGTGTAAATAGTTGTAAATAAACATGTGTGGTGTTTTAAAATCATGTCTACCTATCTGTGTCTGGGCTGTTCCCCACAATGTATAATTTTCACATGACAAATAGTATTTGATTTGATAAAATATTAACAAAACATAATAAACCAAATCATATTCATTAAAAACTAATCAAAAATAACAAAAGGAAAACACAAGCAAAATTTACCAAATGATATTTAAAAGACAGAAAATGAAAGCTGGGGATGAAAGCCTGACAATTCCAATACACTCTACAAATTGTGAAACAAGACAGCTGTCAAAGGAAACTATTTACAGACAAACTACAAAGAAGACAGAACAAATCCTTTCATATAAGTAAGAAGTTACTAGAATATTCTGGTAATAGGGGGGGAAAATGGGGGAAAAGAGGCATCTGAGGTATATGTATCACTTATTGGGACAGAGAGAATAAACACTCTTTTCATTATGGTGATAAAAAAAAGCCACTACATTATGCCACTGGCTGTCTGTCTATGGCAATGCTTAACATTTGATTGCTGCTTTCTTAAATTAATCTAGTCCTTCAGTCTTTAAACTGCTTTCTCTGACCTGAGCCACCTGGACAAAGCTGAAACCCAAAAAGACGGCCACATTCTAGAAAATCAACTCACTCCTGATCTTATTGTCCGGAGACTCTTGTTCTGGTGATGGGCTTGAAGCTGCTGTCATGTGTCTTGGCAGCTGCTTTATCCAATATATTAGATCAGCTTTACATATCAAGCTCAGTGTTATTTTTTCTGTACTGTTCGGGGATGCTCTCCTTTACTGCCTGTTAGCCGTGTTTATGTATTTATGGACTAGTGTCAGGCTTTGAAATTTTTAAGGGTGTGCTCACCCCCTGCAAAATACACCATCTATTTTGGTTGACTTTATAGGGTAACTGATACACTACAGGGTACATGGAAACTCTGAATTTGTACTTTATAACAAAAAAGTTCAAGTTCAAAGTATAAAAAAGTATAACAACAAAAGCAAAACAATAAAAAAGAAATTCCTACTAACATACGTGGCTAGAAATTTTTCATGCGGTTACATTCAAACTCAAAACAAGGTAAACATAATTAACAATGCAATACATGACATCATTCCAATATTACATGCAGTAGTAACGAAAACTACATAGCACAAAACACAAATGAATAAAACAATATACTAAAGTTGATGTGTACTCCTGCCCGGTAAAATGTCAAGAAAGTCTTTAAGCAACATAAAATATATATAATTTAGATTGGATGGAGAAGTTTAGAAATTATGAAAAGTTAAAAACTAAATAATAAAATAAAATAATAAAAAAATCAGTGAAGAGAGATTTAGCCTGTAAGACTGTACTGGGAAAGTAACTGCTTCTATGTCTAATAATTTTAGCCTTTTGTAAAGTTTTCTTGATGGTTAGTAGCTGTGCTAAGACAGGTTGAAATCTAAATAATCAACGTACACCTTAGTGCTGACAATTTTTATCTGTTATATGCCATTTGGTATGGGATTCGTAAAAGCAGTTTTAATGTTTATGCTGTGCCTTCTGTTGGAATGACATAAACATGGCAACCACATGGACACACAGACACTTGTCTTTTTATTAACTCTTTGAGGGCTGAATATTTTTTCCAAAAAACTCAGTTTTTTGAAAAGCACACATAGCAATGGTTTCACACATAAGTCAACATCTGTTGTTATGCGCTGTGGCTGCTGTTGGCGTATGTTCGGCATCTCTGGCAGCAGTGGCTGCATGGGGGCACGTCGATGGTCAGCAGGAATGCACAGTGGGCCAGCTGCCTGGCTGTCTTCGCACAGCAGGTGGGTGGCGGTTGCAGTGTGATGCAATCTGGTTTGTACCTCTTGACATCATAAGTGGTGGTCCTACCAGGGAAACGCTTCTGTTGGCATATCAGCTACACAAAAGTGTTTAGTGCCATGATCAGCCGAGGACTGATCAAATGATGCTGGTACCTCATTTTCATTTTTGATATCCATCTCCAGATCACATGCATCATACTCGGAGTCCGACAAGTCAGAGTCCTTTTCAACGAAATTACGTAAAACGTCCATGGAGTATTTTGCTTTGCACATTTGCTTTGGTCTCTCACCAGATGTCAGCGCCATTTTAGAGGTTGTTTGCTCTTCGCTATTCATGCACGCACAGGGAATTGAGGTTAAATCAACAAACCTATGTAACTTTCCTTCTAGCAAAGAGAGTCAAACTAAAGTGTAAGGGTGAGTTTTGTTGCAGTTTACAGCTGATTACCGTCCTCTACTCCTGAATTTTGACAAAAGTCAACATCAGCCCTGAAAGAGTTAAGGTGGATAACTGAAAGAGATGGTTGCCTTTGGTGATGAGGAGTGTAGTCTTTGATTAAATTTCCAGCACATTCCCTAACCTGTGACGTATATAGGACCTCAATGGAGTCCCGTGTCAGCCCTACAGTCTTTTCTCCTGTCCGAATAACACGCTTCAGTCTTGTTTTGAGTGAGCAGATAGATACACTGTGTAGAAAGACATGAACCCGAACACAAGTAAAAAGAGTTGGGGATCCACCTCGTATATTGTGTTGACAAAACATTTGAAACAAGTAATCTCTTTTGACTGAGCCTATGCAACATGTATTGACTGCTTGACTGAGGGTGTTATTTGTTTTTATAGTGGGAGGGCAGGAAGGACGTGCTTGCAGGACAGGAAGTTAAATGAGGTCATCAGCGGGTGCCGGAAGTGAGGTCACAAATGGAGGCAGAAGTGATGCAGTCAGGTAGTTTTCTCCACTGAATGTCTGTGGGAAGAGAAGAAGAGGAATTAGTGCTCACCGCTAACCCTCGATCCGACTTGCCAATACTCAGTTTTGAGCCCTTTGAGTGTGACAACTGCCATACCAGACTGTTATGGACAAAGTAAGGATGCTTTCAATAACAGTTCAATAAAACTACCAGCACTGATTGGGATGGCTTAAACTGTTTAAGATGATGAAGTAAAAAATATACACTGCTGAGCTTTCTCTGTAAGCGCAGTTATGTTTTCATCCAAGTTCAGACCAAGAAATCGAAATGTTTCCACCCTGTTCACAGTGACACCATTTATAACTAGGGCTGTTAAACACGCACAAAGCTGACTCAGAGAAACATCTACAATACCAAGAGGATGTTGCAATCATCTCATCTAACAGGACTTTGCACCCTGCACCTTATGAGATGACTGGCAGGGGAATCCTTACCCTACTAGAGCAAAGCCCTCCAGAGTGGAACCTTTCGCTTCTTAAAATCACCCTCCACCACTGGCATTTCATTGATTAGCCATGAACACCTCTGGAGGGCTCAACAGCAGAACCAGCAGCCTGGGACTACCCCTTAGGTCGCTCAGGTCTACTCACTGTTCAGCTCTGTTCTGCCTCTTTGCTGCATGCTTGGCTTTGCCACCATACATTTCTTTTGAGACACAGCATGTGTCTGCTTACTTCAACAGGACAGTGACTCCTCTGAGCAGATCCGTGGACACCAAGAATCCCAAAGTTATCCAAAGTGATTGCCCCTGCTGCCAACCTCATATGGTTTATTCCATACTTTTAATTGAATTTTTTTTTATGTTTCCTAAAATATTTTCTAATTTAAAACAACTCATCACTCCTTCAATGATCATCATAAAAGAGTAAACAAATCATATAAGCATCGCAATGCTATCGCCATGCTTGAAATGAGATTCTAACTATGGACAGGTATTGAATTGTCATGTTTATTCTGTCATGTTTTTATTTTTTGGCAAATGTCAGGCAAACACTTATGGTTATCAAGGAAAGCAGTGGTCTCCACCTTGCTAGTATGCCAAGGGTCTTTCTAAGAGCTGTGGCATGGTGGCACAGTGAATATTGCTTCTTCACATTTGAAGACTTCTGGATTAAAAACTCCTGGCCTGACATTGTCTGTGTAGACTCGAGTGTGGTATATGGCCGGCCATTCATCCCGGCCAATACTCCCAGGCCGCTAGATGGAGTCCTCCCTGCAGCATGGAGGTGC
Source organism: Erpetoichthys calabaricus (assembly GCF_900747795.2). NCBI lineage: Eukaryota > Metazoa > Chordata > Cladistia > Polypteriformes > Polypteridae > Erpetoichthys > Erpetoichthys calabaricus. The sequence continues at coordinate 94,240,533 of NC_041396.2, read as the reverse complement.
CCCGAATGCCAGCAGGAAATCATGCACAATGGAGTGTTTATTCACAGCCCTGCTGGATACCATGGGGGCGGCCAGAGGACGCTGCACGGAGGTTCAAGGACTATTTTCCCTACAGCCCGGAAGTGCGTCCCAGTCACGTGGACAGAAGAAATGATGAACTTCCGGGTTGAAGAAAAAAGGAGTTTTCATCCAACCCAGGAAGTGTTGCCAGTCACATGGACAGTGAGAAGAGAAACACTTCTGGGTCAAGAACTATAAAAAGAACTGTGGAAGATCCCAGGGTTGACCTGAGTCCAGAGGAAGGGTGGCAACGCGTCTGGGGGTGGAGGATTGTTATTGTTTATTGATTATTGTATTGAGAATTGATTTATTGGAGTATTGTGGAGTGTAGGGTGCTTTGTGCAATGTATTGTCCAAATAAAATAATTGTTGGACTTTTATCTGGTGTCTGGAGTCTGATCAGAGGGTTCAAAGGGACGACAGCACCCCCTATCTGTCACAAGAGCTTTCATATTCTCCCACTGTTAAATTGGGATTCCACCATACATTCCATTAACATCCTAAAGACAGGCAAGTGATGTTGATTGGTGACTCTCAATTGGGACAGACTGGCACTCTGGTACCAAATAGACTACAGCCTTCATGCCCCTGTATTGGAATAAGTGAATTAGCGAAAATGATGAAATACATGAATGAATGTTCTGCTTATGAAGAAGTCACCACACTGACCTATAAGTTTAGACAAGATAACCTTGCAGTCCCCTAGATGTTGCTTATGTTTTTAATAGAATATGCAAAATGGTAACCCCTGCGGTGGGTTGGCACCCTGCCCGGGATTGGTTCCTGCCTTGTGCCCTGTGTTGGCTGTGATTGGCTCCAGCAGACCCCCATGACCTTGTGTTCGGATTCAGCAGGTTGGAAAATGGATGGATGGAAAATGGTAACCCTTTCCACACTCTAACATTTTTGGCAGACATTTGAAAGAATTTATTTGGTGCTCATCATGCTTTTTCAATGTTCAAACTTGATCTTCACAAGCATTTCAGCTTCAATAACAGTTTAAGTTTACCTGTCCCCAACATCCTTGAAGTTCTTCAAATGGCCTCAGGACCCCTGCTTCTGATTTCAGTATAGTGCTAGCCCAAGGAGCAGAGAATTTTTGGGAATTACCGTTTAAATACAATATCATGAAATGTGAGTCTGTCCAGCACAAATCTGCCATCCAGCAAGGGTGCCTTCTACTTAAGGACGTGTCCAGGCCATCTGCTATGACAATCTCAGCATGACACTGAACGTGGTGCAAATTATTTATGCCTCAATTTTGACATCCAAAATACTTCGCCACAGTATGGTCGTAGGAGTTGAGTAATTTTCAACACACCATATCCAACTGTCCCACTGGGTCATCACTACCTATCATTATAGTGAAAATATTCTAGCTGCTCCTTTGAGTCTAAGGTTTATGTGCATATAGTTGAATTGGTGGTGGCTGAAATTGCCTAATAGGGTAGACTCACAAACGATCAACCTACCTAAGCTTTCAGTATTTTGACCATTCATACATTTTCTAGCCCACTAATCCAGTTCAAGGTCACCAGGTTTATAATTCTGTAGTCTTTGATCCATCATCAAACAACTGATTTCCTTTTCATTAAGGTACTTCTCACTTATCAGATAGTTCCTTAGCTGATTAATGTTTTTTTAAGGTGTGATAGTATAAAGAAGAGGGAAATATTGCGGAAATACGCCATTTGACTTTGGGGTAAATCAATGAATCTCCGTGGAGCTGCTTGGCATTGACTGTGTACATGCCTGTTGTAGGCTACTTCCAGTAAAACCTCTGGAGCAGGGAACAAAGCGGCAGCAGACGCCTGTAATTAGGTAGCGCAGAAGTGGCTCCCTCTAATTAGCCCTGTAGACCCATTACATCGCCGGAGTTCCGTGTCCCTGCAGACAGCCCCCACCATCACCAACCCACTTGCTGTGACTTCCACCGAACTCCGCGGCTTACTGCGCAATCTTCACCTCGAGCTATTTACCTATGACTTAACGGATCGGTAAATACCACACGGCAAGGGCCGATGTGCCTATAAAAGACCACCGATGGGTATCTTAAAAGCTACACATAAAAACAGCCCATTTTACGAAATGCAATTAAGTCCCAAACGCCCATTGTCACACTACAATAATGCAGCCAATAAGGAGGACTGAAGGAGAAATCACCTAAACGTAAGAAGAACCTGTAAGGTGGCTGCCGTCCTCTTGGAGGCCAACCGCAAATCCGATACTCGGCACACCTCCAAAAATGCTAAAAGCAAGTTCGAAAAAATGAATTGAAAACTATAAATCCGGCAGACTGCTAGGTTCGAATTCCACAACAGGCAAGCGTGGACAACGTAGAATTCCCAAGTTATCTCCGTCACTGCGATTTATTTATTTAATTTTCTCGATGTACTACATTTTTCCTCTCACATCCCAGATGACAACATTGCTAGATTAACAGTCAAGTCCAAATTGAGAAAATTTATGCTTATGTGGGCGTTAGAGGGTCATCAGTCCAGGAAATGTTCCTAATTTGCGTGAAGTGCTGTCCAGACCTCCAAAACCCGCTGCGATTCTGAATTGGTGCTGCGCCTTTCTGAAAATGGACGCTTTCTCAAATACGAAGAAATAGGGGGGCAGATGCTTGGATTCTTTTTAATAGCACGTCTGTTCATTTATTTTTTAAGCATTCCAAGCCGTACAAAGAAACGCGTCTGTTCCCAGTTCAACTTACATGCTGCTGCTGCTGCAGTTGATGAAACATCCTTCGACCAACCGCCGATTTACTTACCTTGCCCGATCCGTTTATTATTTATTTAACGTTTTTTTTTCGCGGCAATTGTAATTAATTAGAATTGAGAGCAACAGGCAGAACCAACCCTGGACGATATGCCATCCCAAAAGCAGAACGATTGCACACACCATCGTATTTTTCGAAATCGTAGCGTTATGCGATCACGAAAGTCTGTAAGAAAAACTGTGTTCTCCGAAAAAAGCCGACGTAAATACAAAGAAACCTTGCAGACTCCACAATACACAGTGACTAAGTCGGGTTAGGGACCCATCTCATATAGCGCCAAGCAGGGGTTTAGCACGGAACACATAAGCAGTCTCTGTGGGCCCCTTCCTCTCGAAAACATACTTTTCATTCCAGGCTTCGAGCCCCCCATTCCGTGTGTCCTCGGTAATCATTACCCTTAAACACTATGACGCCCATGCGCCAAATTAGCACCACTAACCGACGTGCCGTCGCCTTTTTTTTGTTTAAGACGGGCTCGCTTATAGCAACCATCCGTTTCCAGAAGTAAACCAAATAAGATCGCTTAGATCAGAGAAGTTGACTTTTTGGTTCCATGAGGAGCGCGAATCAGTTAATGTATGTTATTTGATCAAATAGTCCTACTTTTAATAGACGACTCGGCTTCGTACTGTTAGTAAGCTTATATTACCGTTGACTAAAAAAATAAATCAAGCTAGTCATCAAGCTAGTTATGCCCCTTATCAGATAGACAGATATTCTGCTGTCATTCTGATACTGTATATTACTATCCATCCATCCATTTTCCAACCCGCTGAATCCGAACACAGGGTCACGGGGGTCTGCTGGAGCCAATCCCAGCCAACACAGGGCACAAGGCAGGGAACCAATCCTGGGCAGGGTGCCAACCCACCGCAGGTATATTACTAGGATTTTCTTAATTTTACAACTTTAAAACAAATATAAATAATCTTCCTGCGCTTGTGCTGAGCTTTATTTCAAAATAACAGCACGATACATCAATCAGTCAGTCATCATCCAACCCGCTATTTCCTAACACAGGGTCACGGGGGTCTGCTGGAGCCAATCTCAGCCAACACAGGGCGCAAGGCAGGAACAAATCCCCGGGTACAGCGCCAGCCCACCACTCTACAGTACACACGCGCGCACACTAGGGACAATTTAGGATCGCCAAAGCACCTAACCTGTATGTCTTTGGGAGGAAACCGGAGCACCCGGAGGGAACCCACACAGACACGGGGAGAACATGCCAACTCCACGCAGGGAGGGCCCGGGAAGCGAACCCAAGTCTCCTTACTGCGAGGCAGCAGTGCTACCACCGTGCCGCCCCACGATACATCAATGAATCACAGAAACACACAAATTCCCTTGACAAGGAAGTAACAGATAATTGATTGAACATTTTATCCCTTTGGGATATGAAAGAATAAAAGAACCGTTTTACAGTAAATATGTAAACGGATATGGTGTGTGTCACCTGCTGTCTGCTATCGTTCCGATCAGTTAGATTATGTTTTATTGCGAGAAGTGAAAGACAGAATTGATATCGTGTATTGTGCAATCCCAATTGTCGAAGCTTTTTGATTTAACTTTTTTGTCTTTTGTTTACAGGATTATGAAACGGAGTAAGGTATGGTATTTCAAGTGTTTTATCAGAGATTTTCTCAGATATGACTACTATAGATCTAAAGAAAAAGTTTATAGTTGAAGCTGTAAAACACTACAAAGCGGCCGTAAGTAAAAAATACACAGCACCCATTCCATTCCTAATCCACATTAGGGTTGCGGGTTGTCATATCAATCGGGAAAGCAAAACGAGTTCTTAGATATATTCACGGAAAAATTCTGAATACGTATAAGAATATGGAGTAAAGGCAAATGGTGTGTCATTTTCTAATCTCGAGTTAGGGTTGGAGTCAATCCCAGCCATCATACAGCGCGAGGTAGAAACAAATTCTGGACCAGGGCGAACACACATTCACACACCAAACACACATCGTGGGCAAATTCAGCGTTACCAATTCACATGTCTTTGGACAGTAGGAGAAAAGCGGCGTGCCCACACGTATGCACGAGGAGGATGTGCAAGCGCCACACAGAGGGGGCACAGGAGGAGAACTCTGCGGTCAAATTACTGCGAGACAGCAGTGCTACCACAGGGCCAACGTGCAACTCCAATAAAAGTAAATATTTCATGAAAACGAACCATACAATAAGGGCGGCAGTTAGGAGACCCGGGTTCGCTTCCCGGGTCCTCCCTGCGTGGAGTTTGCATGTTCTCCCCGTGTCTGCATGGGTTTCCTCCGGGCACTCCGGTTTCCTCCCACAGTCCAAAGACATGCAGGTTAGGTGGATTGGAGATTCTAAATTGGCCCTAGTGTGTGCTTGGTGTGTGGGTGTGTTTGTGTGTGTCCTGCGGTGGGTTGGCACCCTGCCCGGGATTGGTTCCTGCCTTGTGCCCTGTGTTGGCTGGGATTGGCTCCAGCAGACCCCCGTGACCCTGTGTTCGGATTCAGCGGGTTGGAAAATGGATGGATGGATGAACCATACAATAAATAGAAAAAGGCATATTTGTTCTTCACCATTAGGAGGAGGAGGAGGAGGTTGGGAGCGCGCACTTCTTTTTACAGCGCGTTGCCGCACCCACTACATGACTAACCCCCAGGATTGGGACCCGAGTGCAGCCGTGCAACGGGTGTCACCTCAGCACCACACTGGAACAGCGTGAGGTTCTTGATTCAGCATTTGATGTTTTTAAATGATAGTGTACATGTTAGTGTTTGTGTGTGTGCGTGTGTGTGTATGTATTCATCCTGCGCTGGACTGGTTCTTGACTGTTCCTACTTTGCGCCATATGCATGATTAGGTCGGCTCCGGCTTCATCGATAAACGGATTAAGAAATTAATGAATATGATAATTTGCACAAATTCCAGAATGACTATCCGTTTCAAGATCTCGCCAAGGGTCAAGTGCCCAGCTCATCAGTGCTTGGCACAAAGCAGGAACCAACCCTGGACGGGACGCGAATGAAGCAAAAGGCGACCCTCGGCTTACACCCACACATACCAGCCCGGCGTGATGTCACCTAGTGTTTTGAGCTGGGGAGACATGTAAAAGGATGAGAAGGTATAAATTCCGTACAACCAGTGAACAATTTAGGAATCAGCTCCATGAAGTTGTGGGATGAATTGGAAAGTCATATTGCCTCCATGTTACACGTATTAATGAATGATTTCATTGTTTTAGTCAGTGGCGCATTTATTAGCGAACTCCGATCTCAGATCGTTTAAATAGCCACAAAGAACCCACTTTGTAATAAACCTCCCACAATGCGAGACAATCGCAGAACCTCCCTAATAACATACGGGGCGGAATTATACGTGCTGTGCTGTATTGTATACTTCTGTCATTTTACAAGTTTTGATTCACGAATATCCATCCATCCATCCATTTTCCAACCCGCTGAATCCAAACACAGGGTCACGGGGGTCTGCTGGAGCCAATCCCAGCCAACATAGGGCACAAGGCAGGAAACAATCCTGGGCAGGGTGCCTACCCACCGCAGGACACACACAAACACACCCACACACCAAGCACACACTAGGGCCAATTTAGAATCGCCAATCCACCTAACCTGCATGTCTTTGGACTGTGGGAGGAAACCGGAGCGCCCGGAGGAAACCCACGCAGACACGGGGAAGAACATGCAAACTCCACGCAGGGAGGACCCGGGAATCGAACCCAGGTCCCCAGATCTCCCAACTGCAAGGCAGCAGCGCTACCCACTGCGCCACCGTGCCGCCCGATTCACGAATATATTTTATTTAAAAAAAGTAATTAAATTGCTTACGGATGCTAATTAAACCGATACATCAGTTTGACCAAATACTTATTGCACGTTACATATACAGTATACTTATTTTTTTTAACTGCGTGTGATTTGATTGCTTGCTTGTTTCTTTTGCATTGTGCCGGATGCTGTTTTATTAACGTAATCATGTTTGTCATATACTATTTTTATTCATTTGCATTTTTTTCTTGCATGGCACAGACTTTTAATGGTTTTAAGAAAAACAAAAAGAATGAACAACTTCCCATGCGTTCTGTTTACTGTATGGGCCACCCAGGACCCTCAGGCTGCAGACACACAGGCACACACTCGCTACTTTAAAGGCTCTGTGGGTGGGTGTTTAGTAGGAGGGAACGGTCAATAAAAACTTCCCTTTCTCTCCTGTCTTCTGTACACTCGAGTAGAAAAGCGTCTGAGCGGAGGCTGCCGCTTGGGTATTTTTTTTAGAATTAAATGTAACTTCTGACATTCCTTAGCATTCTGTTACATTATTCAAAAACATTTTCTATTTTTTTTTTAGTTTTGTTTGTTCTCTTCTACCATAAATACAGTTTAAATAACACCTTCTTAATATGCAAAAACGTATTGAAATTTCAAGTTTCTATTACTCGAACGAAAGACACTGTTTCCTGACCCAAGTCTTCACAACTGCTTTCATCGCCGGTACAGGAAAGAAGACATTCATTCGCTGGTATTAAATCAGATCGCAGGAGCGTTTACAACTCGTGAGCATCTGTTTTACTGAAATAATAGCCTACTTCGTCTGGCAAACCGTACTAGACCGGTTTATACAAATCATCTTGTATCAGTTTACTTTGAAATCTGCAGATGTCTTACTTTTGGCACCACAGCTCTTGTTGCAAGAGTGTGTAATCTCTATTGACACTTGAAAAGTTCTGCGAACACTTTGATTACAAGTCTCTGCAGTACAGTAAACATTGTGACTCAGGATCTCGGAGCCGCAACACCCTGATTCACCGTGCCTATCAGTGTATGGGACGCTGTGTGCTCCGATAAACAGCCTTCAAAACGCAATGAACAATCGGTGCACAATGCAGCAAAGCCAGTGACTTTAATATAATCTGTAGCCTGCAGGAGAGTGTTAATACTTAGCTGGAGTGACTAAAGGAAAACTCTACAGGATGACAACCGTCCCAACCAGATGTCCTCGTCCAGCTCGCAGGAGCGAATGGTTGCATTGCGCTTTGGCTCACCACTTCAACCCGGACCTGAGTGCTGAAAATGAAATCGTAGTTTTAGCCATGGGCATCGACCAGTATCTACAAGAGGTCTTCCATCATCTGGCATATTACAGCGGGGATGATCTAATCTCGGAGCAGGACTTCAGACTGCTGTGTGCCGTTCTCGCTCTGCCCGAAGGCGAAGAGGAGACTAGCGGTGTGTGCGCTGCTCTGCCCCGCGAACTTGGCTTCAAGGAATTCCACGCGCGACTCTGCGGCTATTTCAGCCTGCGCTCGGGTCTTCGGCAGCCGCTAGCTGCTGAGACGGAGCACGTGGAGCGGCAGATCAGACTCCGCTGTCCCCGAGTGAGGCGGCGAAAGTTTGTCAGCTTCGATCTGTCCAAAGATGACGGCCGATTAAAGAAGACCTGTCAGAGATCGGGGTCTATTCTGAAGTTGGACAAGCAGCGCCACTACTCGGGAGAGACCCGGATTGAAGCAGGTAAGGGAGCTCGTCTCTGTCAGGTTTGTGCGAACTCAATATTTTCAAAGATGTTCTGCCAAGTTTGTGACCCCGATACAGTCAAAAAGTCGTTTAAAACTAAAAATGGGCGGAGGTCGCAGTATATTTTTATACAAGGTAGTGAAATTGATTTTTCCATTAGAGTGTTCCAGCGTAAATACAAAACAAGGACCGCAGGAGATGGCAGTATATGACTTGTTTGGTGTCATCAACCTCAAGCATCCTAACTTGTTTTGAACTGTGAGTGAGAGACTCACGCACTCTTGGTTTTTTAATGGCACTTTATGGTTCTTTACTGGGTTGTATGGTTCAGCGTAGAGCTATTATTTGACAAAGCGCCATTTAATTCAGGGAAGGGATTTTTGCATGTGAAGCTCAGTCTTTGTGCTTTGAAAAAACTTCCTAATGTTTGAAAAAAAAAACTAAACTAAAATCTTTAATGCATGGTAGGCTATAGACACTAACAGATAAGTGAAATCTGAACTTAATCTGTGTTGTATGGAGCAAGCAGTGCTGGATTAACCATATAAGCAAAGTAAGCACATGCTTAGGGCATCAAGGGTAAAGGGGGCACCACAAAAAATTTTCATAGCCGAATTTATCACATAAATTATTAATTAAATTTATAGCCATTTTCAAAATTTAATGAAAAATGAATAATGCCTCCCTGTACCTCCCTATACCGTCACTGTTCGTAGATGGCGCCTTACACAGTGCGTTCTGCATACTGATGCCATCTACGATGGGGGAATTCCCATTTCATGGTGATTCCCTTAAACGCCATGTTATGTCAAAATATTGTGAAAATAATTCGATTCAAAACAATATGTTTTTATATTTTTAAATAATAGTTAATAGTTTATTAAAAATTATTATCACGTAATAATATTTCTCGGTTGAAATATATTAAAAATCCCCTCAGAACAACTATGCATCAAGGCAGGCTGGATGCCTTATCTCTATTATGTATAGAAGCAGATGTGTTACGTAAGATTGATTATGAAGATCTAATCAAAGAGTTTGCAAGGAAAAAAAGTAGGAGAAAATTATTAAGATAAAAATAAAATGAAGCATTCAAAAATAAATATTATTTTCCTTCTTACTATAAGTATGTTTTATTTAATTTCGAATTTTCGATAATAAAATAAAGTGTAAGGGGGCACCAAAATTACTTAGTGCTTAGGGCATCTAAGGGTCTTAATCCGGCCCTGGGAGCAAGGGTCCTTTTAAATTCATGATCCATTTGTGTTTCACACATCTGTTACTGCCTGTATGGACGGAGTTACGGATCTAAGTAAATAAAGGTTTTTTCTGGAACCTTTATGTGGATATGTCTTTTTGAAACCAAATTTGGTTTCCTGTATGGCATTGCTCTGATGAACCATTCTGACACCTTTAATTTTTAGAGTGTGAGGAGACTTCACATGAACATAGATAGATAGATAGATAGATAGATAGATAGATAGATAGATAGATAGATAGATAGATAGATAGATAGATAGATAGATAGATAGATAGATAGATAGATAGATAGATAGATAGATAGATAGATAGATACTTTATTAATCCCCAAGGGGAAATTCACATACTCCAGCAGCAGCATACTAATAAAAACAACATGCAGACAGAGGCACTGTAGTTGGAAACTGAAACTGCTCAACAGAAATGCAGTCAAACTGAAATATTAAAAAGGAATTCTAAATTCAAAAACTCATGTTAAGGTGTATGGAACTTGGTTAACAATATGAGGGACATGCGCATTTAAACCACTTGGACAGCATTGGTTACTTCTAAACCTTCAGAAGATTTTTTACGATGCTGTCATGCTATTATCCCATGACACAGTAATGAAGCAAAGGATGTTAGTTTATCTGTAATTGACTAAGGTGGTGTAGGGGTAAAGAGCTCTGGCTTCATAGCTCCAGAGTCATGGAATCCTGGAGTTTCCATGTTGCCTTTGTGGATGTTCTTTTCCGGGTGCTCTAGATTTCTTTCTACATCCCAATGACATACTGTATGTGCTCAGTTAACTGTAATTAACTAAATGAGTGAATGTGTTGGGGTGGATTAGCCCTTAGTCCAGAGTTGGTTATACTCTTGCACCCAATGCTCCTGGGATAAACTCCAACCTCTGCTGTCTTTGGATTCTGTTAAGCAGGTTCAAGAATGTATGCATCTAAATCTGGCACTTTTCTGGTCCTCGTGTTAACTATATAATTTTGTCTTTAGACCTTTTTTGTCTTTGACTTACTGTACATGTACTTTTAGATCATTATTATATTTTGGAGTTTACAAATAGGCATTTGTAGCATTGGCACAAAGTATCACCTAGTTCTTACTGCAGTAGACTTTACACCACAAGTTTGACCGCATCTCACCAAGTGAGTTAATCTGTCTGTGCTTCAAATACGAAAGATAGCAAAACATTTTGAAACCGCTTGATCCAATTCAGGGTCATAGCAGGGAAGAATCTACACAGGCAGTATCATGTGTAAGGTAGGGGAAAGTCCTAAATAAGGTGTCAATCAATCTTAAGGTTTATAATTATATATCTTTGAAGATGTGGAGTATACGGAGGAAAGCCCACAAAGACATGGGCTGGGGTCAAGTTAGGTGTAAACAATGCATAGATTTGGACTCAGGATGCTGGATCCATGATGATAAAGTACATACGAGGGTACTTCAGAATGTAAAGGCAGTTTGAAAATTACGAGGTAACCTCAACGGATAGAAGCTGGCGCAATACAACACGTTTGCAATGTCTTATGGGTTGTTCGAACACAAGCAGAGCTCTGCTGTTAGTCTAGTTGAAGCCAAGATCAAACAGACATGGACGCTTCACTGCAGTGTTGCGTCATTGTTAAATAATGTGCCCTAGTCAGATTTTTTTAGAGACTGAAACCTGCTGAAATTCACCAAAGAATGTTGGCTTGTGCAGATCAATAAGCTGTTTGGATACTTGTCTTGCACAAACTTTAATGTACCCCAAGTCATTATGCACTAAGGCATGTGCATATCCATAGCTGATATCCAGTTGTGCAGCAACAGTGAACGACATAATCCGTCAGTCTTCTCTGATGAAGGCATTCGCCATGTCTACGTGGGCTTATGTGCACAATGTTGATGGTCAACAAAATCGAGCTTTCTCAGTTACACTTGTTCTTACTGCTTTGAACCTTTCTATTCCCTCATAAACTTTACATTGAGTAATGCTGTTTTCACTTCCACACTGAGCCAACATCACTTGGAGAATTTCAGCAGGTTCCAAAACCTCTGCCTAAAGAAATCTCAGTACAGTGTGTTATTCAACAATGGCACAATTCCACAGCAGAATGTCCATGTTCATTTGACCTTGACTTCAACTAGACTATTGACAGAAGGCTGCGCTGTGTGTGTTCAAACAACCCATAAGCCATCACAAACATGTTGTAATGTGTCATCTTCTATCCACTGCAGTTATTGCGTAATTTTCAAATTGCCTTTACTTTTTTGATTTACCCTTGTATGTAACTTCAAGTCTAGCTTTTCTTTATTTGATACTAGGAAACTTGTGCGCAGTGTTCCCAGTATTTCTGTGTGGTTATTACTCATTTGGTGGATACCGTTACCCAAGGCAGCTTACATTACAGTGGTTTACATATATTTAGTGCACAGGCAGGTTAAATGACTTACTCAGTCACCAAGTGAATCAGATGTGCTAACTGAACCAGCAGCCTTGTGGTTTAATGTCCAATGCCCTAGCCAGTAGGCCACACTGCTTAAGTATCATCCCATATTTAATTATCTTATAACGTACCTTATTATATCATGTTGCTATGCTTTGTGTTTTCTTCGTTTTGTATAGCACCCTTTAATGACAGTTGCTGTGGAAGGATCTAAACAAAATAAAGGCTGATTGAATAATGCCTGAAAACATACAGCTTTCGAATAAAATTCTACATTCATATGCCATTTATTAACTTAAGTTGAAATAAGACCATGGCTCCTACAAGGGTAAACCTGCCTGGAAATGGACAGATTCAGAGAGGTGACATCTACACAGCATCTGCCAGACTTGCAGATGATACTGGGGTGCATCCATTTTGAGCAGGAGTGGCTTTTAGTCATGTCTTCTGCCTGGCATAATCACAGTGTAGCGTGGGCATTATTCTGAATTCCAGGAAGATCACGTTGGTGTCAAGGACTCATCTCTTGGCTGCATCAGCCTTTAATTCTGTTCCTTGTTTTACTTTTGATAAAAAAAACTATTACTTCATAATGTGGAGAAGAACAAAATAACATTTCTATCTATACTGTAACACAAAATCATTACGCAAGAATTCCTTTTATTTTATTTTAAGAAATACTCAAGAAAATTCTTTCTGCCAATAGTTAAAAATACTTACAGATTAAAATAACATTTAAAAGTATTGGACTTCACAGAGGACAGCTTTGCAAGAGCAGTTAAAAATAAAGGGAACTGTTGCACTTCTAATGGAAACATATGGACAATTCCTCAAAATACATACATAAAAACTATAACATAACTCTGGTGTGTCATAATAAGCAATAAGATAATAATAATAATAATAATAATAATAAGATGCTGCAGATGTTCTACCAGACGGTTGTGGCGCGTGCCCTCTTCTACGCGGTGGTGTGCTGGCGAGGCAGCATAAAAAAAAGAGACGCCTCACGCCTGGACAAACTGGTGAGGAAGGCAGGCTCTATTGTAGGAATGGAGCTGGACAGTTTGACATCTGTGGCGGAGCGATGGGCGCTGAGCAGGCTCCTGTCAATCATGGAGAATCCACTGCATCCACTAAACAGTGTCATCTCCAGACAGTGGAGCAGCTTCAGCGACAGACTGCTGTCACTGTCCTGCTCCACTGACAGACTGATGAAATTGTTCTTCCTCCACACTATGTGACTCTTCAATTCCACCCAGGGGGGTAAATGTTAACATTATACAAAGATATTGTCTGTTTTACCTGAATTGTTATCACTCTTTAATATTGTCTTTATCAATATGCTGCTGCTGGAGTATGTGAATTTCCCCTTGGGATTAATAAAGTATCTATCTATCTATCTATCTATCTATCTATCTATCTATCTATCTATCTATCTATCTATCTATCTATCTATCTATCTATCTATCTATCTATCTATCTATTATCAATGTCTGAGCAGACCACATCAGATACTAACATAACTAAGTAATTTCATCAAGTCTGTTTTATCGAGCCCATAGTTTTGGAGTTGGAGTCTATCATGGCAGCACAGGGTGCAAGGAGGGAAGCAGCTCTAGGCAAGGGCACCAGTCTATTGCAGGACACAATCACACACACACAGGATTAGTTTCATTAAATTATTATCATTAAGTTAAATAAATAGTGATCATCAAAAACTAAGAGCTATGGTGTCCTGTGACACACCCCTTGAATCATAAGATATGCTAGTGATGTTAATAATATTCTCTCTTTTTATAATTGCAGAGCCCAACCAACAGGACACAACCCTTGAGGTGGAGAATGCTTGCCTTCGTGAATTAGTTGAGGACTTAAGGGCAGCCTTGCAAGGAAGCGATGCCCGTTGTTTGGCCTTAGAAGTGGCCATCCAGAAAGAAAGGGAGTCGCATTCTGTGAGCATCGGGGCTGGCAGAAAAACTCACATGGTAGAAATTCCCCCATACTGCCACAAGAGCAAAGGCAACAGATGTATGAAGGCAATAATGAAAGAACTAGAGCTCATCAGAGCCTCCCGTGATGGACAGCTAGAAGAGGCAATGCGTTTTAGTCACAGAGTGGCGGAGGAACTGAGGGTAGCCACTCAAGAGGCCCACCGCCTGGAAGAGGTTATATCTCGTCTGCACCAGGAGAATGCGGACATCAAGAAAAAGGCGGAAGATGCCAGGGCAGCTCTTGTTAATGGCCTGGAGAAAGTCCGGGAGATTCAAGACCAGGCCAATACGGTCCCCATCTTAAAGAATCAGATCCAGGAGCTAGAATTAGAGTTGCAAGAATTCAGGTGAGATACTGTTCAAGTGCTTTACAGGTTTGTACCATGCCTGCCATAAGTTGTACTTCAAAGGGAGTTACATCCATAATCTTATGATTCTTAACCAGAGACGGTCAATCCATTTGCTGATGTAGGCAGCAGCCTAGGGTGCCATAATCTAAGAAGCACCATTTCTGAAAGTTAAGGGGCGCACATTCCTGACAATGCCAGTTATGGTCATCAAAATCTGATGGCGCTGATACCCGTTGGTTGCTGTTTATGAAGGTAAAAGTGCATACGATCCATACACAGAGGAGTGTGTGCTTATATATACACAAAATGGCGCCATTTGTGCCACTGAAAGGAGCTCATGCTTTGAACACTAAGGGAGACCTTTTCAAAGATCATTGCAGTCTATTAATACTGACTACCCGCTATGGACAATGAGGGGCAAAGTCCATCCTCCCTGCTTAGGGATCCAAATGGGGTTCAAATTTGAACTGTTCTCTGCCCCAATACTAAATATAATATCTAGAGTCTTGGCTTGCTTTTGTCCCTGTTCTACTCTTGCTTCAATGTGGTTTCTGCTAAGGAACCAAGAAATGGCAGATGTGCTTAACCTAATGGAGGTGGTGTAGCCTCATCATTAAGGATCTGACAAGGCCATTGCTTAAGAGCACACATTTGGCTTAAATGACAATGTTACATTCCTCCTTCCATCAATTTTCTGAGCTTTTCAGACTTCTCTGATCATTTCCTGACCTGATTAATAATAATTCTTTGCATTTATATAGCGCTTTTCTCACTACTCAAAGCGCTTACTTAGCAACTGCAGGTTAAGGGCCTTGCTCAAGGGCCCAACAGAGCAGAGTCCCTTTTTTGGCATTTTCCGGGATTTGAACCGGCAACCTTCCGATTGCCAGTGCAGATCCCTCGCCTCAGAGCCACCACTCCACCTTTATGACAAGGCAGTATCTACTCCAGCAACATTGAGCACAGGGAAAGAAGAAGCCATGGAGGACATGCAAGATCATCATGGGGCACTCTTATGTACACACCCACACAGTGCCAAACAACTCAAAGTGCATGTCTTTAGGATGTGGAAGAAAATTAAAATAAAATAAACCTGATAATCAAAGGAAGAATATGCTAAGTTCACAAGGCAGTGTCCAGGCCAGAATTCAAATCCAGAACTCAGGATGTGGAAAGCAGCTGCACTTACCACTGCTACCATGCAAGCCTCACATATCCCATTTATGAAAATATTTTTGACCATAAATTGTGTTAATTTCCGTTACTTGCCTCATTGATTTTAAATATTAAGAATTAACTAAGGTTTGCAAACAAACGTGGAGCTGGCATCATGAATGATGTGTGCAATATCCATACAATTGGAAAAAACACGACTCTTTGGAAGCTTTGTTAATATCAGCTCCCTTTCATTATGTACACCCTAAACAAAATTACACAAAATCTCTAGGTAGTCATAGTTATCACAGTAAGTGAGGGACTCCTAGGAAAATTTGCAATATTGTACGATTGTAAGAGTACTGTAGATTGATTTTACTTGACAAGACGTGATCCACGCCAATAAAGTGGTCACTAAACATAACTACATTTCTCAGGAATGCATTGTCTTAAAGTGATTTTGGAAATATTAGCAAGTTCATGGACACAAGGTAAGACAACACTAGTGTTCAAATCCATGACCTTGTGGTTTCACTTCCAGATCATCAATCAAAGATAGTGTGGTGCCTACATGTGTTAATTGATTACAATTTGTATGTGGACTTCATTCATTTTTAAATAACTTTTCATCATCTTCTTCTTTCGGCTGCTTCTGTTAGGGGTTGTCACATTGGATCATCTTTTTCCATATTTTCCTGTCCTCTGCATCTTGGTCTGTCACACCCATCACCTGCATGTCCTTTCCCACCATATCCAGAAACCTTCTCTTAGGCCTTCCTCTTTTCCTGTTGCCTGGCAGCTCTATCTTTAATATCCTTTTCCCAATATACTCAGCATCTCTCCTCTGCACATGTCCAAACCAATGCAATCTCGCCGCTCTGGCTTTGTCTCCCAACCTTCCAACTTGAGCTGACCTTGTAATGTACTCGTTCCTACTCCTGTCCATCCTTGTCATACCCAGTGTAAATCTTAGCATCTTTAACTCTGCCACCTCCAGTTCTGTCTCCTGCTTTCTCGTCTGTGCCATCGTCTCCAACCCATATAGCATAGCTGGTCTCACTACTGTCCTGTAGACCTTTCCTTTCACACTTGCTGATACCTGTCTGTCACAAATTACTCCTAGCATTCTTCTCCACCCATTCCACCCTGCCTGCACCTTCTTTTTCACTTCTCTTTCACAGTCCCTGTTACTCTGTATTGTTGATCTCAAGTATTTAAACTCTTCCACCTTCGCCAAACTCTACTCCCTGCATCCTCACCATTCTTCTGACCTCCCCCTCATTCACACATGTGTCTTTCCTTGTTCCTACTGACCTTCATTCCTCTCCTCTCTAGAGCATATCTCCACCTCTCCAGGGTCTCCTCAACCTGCTCCCTACTCTTGCTACAGATTACAATGTCATCAGCAAACATCACAGTCCACGGGGACTCATGTCTAATCTTGTCTGTCAATCTGCCCATCAACACTGCAAATAAGATAAGGCTCAGAGATGATCCCTGATGTAATCCCACATTCACATTGAATGCATCCGTCACTCCTACCGCAGTCATCACCACTGTCACTAGTCCCTCGTACATATCCTGTACAACTCTTACATACTTTTCTGCCACTCCCGACTTTCTCATACAATACCACAACTCCTCTTGAGGCACCCTGTCATATGCTTTCTCCTGGTCCACAAAGACGCAATGCAACTCCTTCTGGACTTCTCTATACTATGCTCTTTCTTGGCATGAAACCACACTGCTGCTCACTAATCATCACCTCACTTCTTAACCTAGCTTCCACTACTCCTTCCCATAACTTCATGCTGTGGCTCATCAATTTTATTCCCCTGTAGTTATTACAGTCCTGCACATCCCCCTTATTCTTAAATATAGGTACCAGTACACTTCTTCTCCACTCCTCAGGCATCCTCCCAAGATTCCATTAAACAATCTGGCTAAAAACTTCACTGCCATCTCTCCTAAACACCTCCATGCTTCCACAGGTATGTCATCTGGACCAATGGTTTTTCCATTCTTCATCCTCTTCATAGTTGTCCTTACTTCCTCCTTGCTAGTCTGTTGCACTTCCTGATGCACTATCTCCACATCATCCAACTTTTTCTCTCTCTCATTCTCTTCATTCATCAGCCTCTCAAATAACTTTTTAAATAACTTTTCATGAGTCACTTTATTTATACAATAACTTTCATCAAATATCTTAAGGCACTTTGCAGAAACCATAGCAAAAATAAAAATAAACAGTGGAATTGTCCACATTTCTCTTGTATTTGTATGGCTTTCCTTCCATATACCAGCAATATGAATATTGAAATGGTCATAGGAGTGTGTGAGATAGCTCTGTGATGGACTGGCACCCTAGCTAAGGTTCCTGTCCTGTGTCTGATATTGCTGGGAAAGGCTCTGCAGTCCACAACCCTGAAATGGATTAAGCAGATTTTAGAAAGTTATGTGATTTTATGTATCTCTGTTAATGGTCTTCATTATCACAAAACATTGATAAGTGCCCATCTAAAGGTAAACTGTTTGAAAGACATATCAGTTCACTTGAATATTAACAAATTCAAGCATTGCTGACCATTACTGTTGCACTTTATTAATAGACTAAAAGTTTCATCTTAAGTCATTAATGGCTTGGTCCAGCACAGCCTGTTGGTGGTTGGAATACTGTTGTAGCTGCAGTTTAGTTTTATTACACTATACAAGATTCTTTTTTTGCTTTGCTGCAATACCATGAAAAAAAAGGCCAAGGGTTATCCTGCCACGAATGGTGTAGAATCTGCTAAGTGTTGTATTTTAAGTGCATTTTGTATTAAGCCTTCATATTGTTCTCTTACTTCCATTTCCTCCTGTTTAGTCTCACATGTAATTTATAGCATTTGGTGGGGGCAAATAAAACTTTGGAAATTTCAGCTGTAGTCAGAGGTTTCATTTGCCCTCCTTGTTTTCCATGGATAGAATGCTGTGTAGCCCTGGCTCCAGGCAATGGAAGAGGAGGACAGCATGATAAGGAAATGAGCAGGACAAGTTAATTATATACTGCTGCCCTACTATTATCTGGAGGATTAGCTTCTCCCTAACCTCCATCGTGCAGCATGCATCGAGAAGTACAGCAAGACATCAGGGTTTCTTAATCTATCTTGTTTAATGACCCCTACCCCCCACCACTCCAACTGCTGAATTATTGATTTCTGACACCCTTAGTGTGGGCTATCCTGCTGCCTGTAAAGTCATAAGGATTTATCTAGTCAGTCATGTGTAATCTGTTCAAAATGCCTCATTGTCAGCTCACAATCAAGCAAAACCATGCAACTAAGAGACTGGATAAGAATCTTCATGCCACCAACAATTCCAATGGATAAGCACTTGTTTGATGAGCAGCATATTAATGTGTGAACCTTTGACTTAAGCTGCACACTGCAGGGTTCAAGCAGGTGGGAGTGCCACCTAGTTCAGGGACTTTATTTGCTAAGGAGTGCAGAGTTAAAATAGACACTTGTCATAAACAGGGCCTGAATTTAGCTTTCTGCTGTTAACACTATATGGGAGAGTTTGTTGTAAAAGGCACTATATAAGATAAAGACAGGTGACTGTAGAATACCTGTTTTTGTACAGTCTTGCTAACCACCATTAAGTTTACTATTAAAGAATGCAAACCTTAATAATGTTTTGGCAAATGCCTTGTTAATTGAATATAGTTTGTTGAGTCCTGTTCACTCAGAGCGGGGTTACTCAGTCAATAGGGGCCAAGATGGCTGCAGTAATTTTCATTGCAAATAATTTCTTAATTAGAGGTTAGATTGTGCTTGTCACTGAACAGATCATTTTGATTTTGAATTTCTGAGGATTCTGAATGATTTTCTACTTTGCACTTTGCTTCCCTAAAACATCTATGTAGTTGCCCCAGTCTAACTTCTAGACTGTAAGGCACAGAACCTTGTTCTTTTTTTGTCATGTCCACTCTAGACTCATAGTCTTAATAAATTTCCATAAATGTATGTATTCGGTTCCAGGGTGCAAATAAGGAGCCGTGCAGAGGAGATGCTCTTTTATTGATACTTTTATAATCTAAAAATGCTAAAGGTCAGTAGTAATGAATACACTATTGTTGGTTCATAGTTATTGGTTATTATATCAAAGTTTTTTTTAAGTTTCACCCCATAGAGTAGTGGTTCTCAAACTGTGGGGTGCGCCCTCGTAACAAAAAAGGGGGCGTGAATGTTGCCATATGTGGTGTAATTTCGGTATTCGTAGGAAAATTTTAAACTTGTAGCAGTGTATCGGCAGCAAAAAATATAGGAATACATTTTATTAGGGTTTCAGAAAAACATTAGTGGGGCGCGATTAAAACTTATGAAAACTCGGGTCGCAAATACTTAACGATTGAGAAATGCTGCCGTAGAGGATCATTTTCAGGCAAGTGCAGAATTAGGAAAGCAGTAGGTCAGCGTAAATAAGGAGTTCAGAATGAACATCTGATTGAAATGAGCTGTATTCAAATCCTGCATCCTAAAGAGGTCTTGGTGCATTTGCTTGAGCTACCCTGAAGAAGTGAATTCCGAAGAACATCAAGGATGGATTTTAAAGCTTCCAAGGTGTTATGTTATTTCCCACAACACCTTTAAATGACTAGTGTAGAAGAATTCAACATATTAATTAAAAAAAGAAACTTATCTTCTACTAGGATAAGTGTGATAAAATGTCTTTAAGTCAGAAACCAGACAGTAGGAAGCCTGTTCATTGCATCTTTAATAATCTCTTCAGTAAATACCGAAGAGTTAGCCTTCATCACGGTAGTCTGTTACAGAATGGTCAGAATGGTCAAAAAAGTAAGGGCAGTGTTCTGTTTTATAAACAGATGAATGTGCATAATGTTGATCACAAATGCATACATTTTACTCTGATTGGTTCGTTGGCTTACACCAAAATAACTTATTGAAATAAAAGTCTATTCTATTACACTCTTGCTCTTCTTATATCCTTTAGGTTCATCTATTATCCTTGAAATCTCTGTGTATATGAGAACTGTCCAGTCTTGTTGTTTACAGGACATCTGCTGACCTCCTAGTACATTTTGTATATTACATCAACCTTCCTGCTAGTACATTCTTGTCTTTTATTCACTTATCCATTTCAGTAGTTCTCTTCACAACATTTCTAAAACAAGTACTTATCTATTTCAATGCACACTGCAGACCAAAATACTTAACTATTGTTATCTCTAAATTATTACCTCACACTAGTTTATTTGATTTAATATATCAAGATAGTTTAACTACCTGTACTGCGCCTATGTGTTCTGCCTGAAGAAAATGTTTTAACAGCTCATCTTGACTTATTTCTTCATTTTAATTACGTGTCCTGATCTTTGCTTAGGTTGAAAAGATTTCAGTCCTTCAGAGTTTACTCATTAAGTCTACTAGATCTTCTGTAGGTTTCATCTTTCTGCTGTTATGTCAGTCAGGCCAAAGAAAGATCTAAAAAGCATACATTATTCAACAGTGTATTAAACATTATTCGTTATCTTTCTTGATTTTAAATGTTGTAACTGGAAACTCACATAAAACCTGGGAAATGAACCAGTACAGTTGAGAGCATAAGATCTGGACAAACACAGCCCTAAAAGGCTGAAGGTGCTGACGGTTTTTGTTCTGGCCAGTCTGACGATCAAAAGCTAAATTTGATCAGAAAATGACCTGTAAAATACCCCGGTTTGGACTCTTTGTATCTGCACCTTGAATTGTGTTTTGCTCTTATGAGAGATGTTTTTAGTTGATCGCTGGTTTATTTTTGTCTCCTCATATGGAGTTGAACTATGTCTTTTTAAAATGTTTTTAGAAACTAATGAATTTCTGATCAGCAGGTACTAGTATAACTTATAGAATATCAGACTGTGCCTGTTGGGCACACAGGGTTCAATTCATCACCAGTTGTCCACGTTTTTGAAAATAAAGTAGGTGGTCAAGCAAAGCAGAGTTATTGCAGCTGGATACTAAGGCTGACCAATCAAACGTCACTTTTTGAATATACTGTAATTCAAATGTATTTGAAAAAAGCCTAATTCAAAGGGAAAATTTGTCATTTGAATATAAAAGAACGGATGTATATTTTACTCTGCACTAATTTCAGAATTATGCTACTCCAGACATGCTGTGCAAATCTCGTTTAACACATTACTTCCACAGTCAGCCTTGTCATGATTTCGAATGGTTTGCTTGTCCACCTTAAAGGATTAGTTTGGTATTTTTTCAAGTTGAAGTTATTTTTTCGCAAACCTGCTATTCATGCAATTGCCACATGACATTTTGTCTTAAAGTTAATTGCTTTCTATAAATTAAAAAATATATATCTTGCCCATGGTGGTGCTTTAGCTTGTAGTCTATAGGGCACAGATGAAAAGCTTACCAAATACATAAATTTTTCAAGCTAAGACAGTTGATGAGTATTGACCCACATCTTGTGATGACACACACATTATAATATAGTTTATCAATCCATCCATTATCCAACCCACTATATCCTAACTACAGGGTCACGGGGGTCTGCTGGAGCCAGTCCCAGCCAACACAGGGTGCAAGGCAGGAACAAATCCCGGGCAAGACGCCAGCCAACCGCAATGCACACACACGCCCACACACCCTCGGGACAATTTAGGATCGCCAATGCACCTCACCTGCATGTCTTTGGACTGTGGGAGGAAACCGGAGCACCCGGAGGAAACCCACGCAGACACGAGGAGAACATGCAAACTTCACGCAGGGAGGACCTGGGAAGCGAACCCAGGTCTCCTTACTGTGAGACAACAGCGTTACTACTGTGCCACCGTGCCACCCTAATATAGTTTATGCATATCATTTTTGAACAAAATAACACCAATATTATGAGATTCAGACATTTTAAAAGAAGACCAGCCATTTGTGATAGCTCAGCACTTAGTCATCCTGCGCAAGAAACTTTCATTCCCCTGCAGGGATGCCAGGAAATATTCCCAGCCCAATTACAGCTGAAAACCCACCTAATGGCACTGTGGACCAGTTCAATGAACAACTCTGTCGAAGACCAGGGGGAGTTTTGTTGCTGTCGATGTCCAGATTGGGTCCCATTTGGAGATTTTGCCGCTGGTGATATCGAGTTTCACTTGGAGTTTTGCCGGTTTTGTTTGGGGAATAGGTTGGGTTTGGTCCCCCTTCGAGTTCTTCCATTTAGGCAGCTGCACATACCCTTTGAAAATAGTACAAAAAATGAACACTACTGAATCAACAGCACACAATGCACAATGCTTTCACAAAAAGCCCAATTTCATGTGAAAACCGCACATCTGGCAAGCCTGCTCCTCCGACAGACCAAATCACAGTAAACTTTTTGTTCCACGTGATTTATTTTGTTTTCATTTACTTCCATTTTTACATGACAATTTGCACAAGCAAATAGAAAATGTCTCCTTACCATGAAAAAAAAACACATTCCAGGAATATGCGATACGATGATTCTCTCCAGATACCTTTTGTTGTCGCAAACATGCGCACTCAACAGCTATCTTGACTTGAAAAATGGACGTATTTGGTAAGTTTTTAAGTTTTTCCTACATGACCCATATCATTTATTGTGAAGCACCAGCGTGGGCAAGATATTTATTTAAATGTATAGAAAATGCTTAAATTTAGAACACAGTTTCACACGGCAAATGCATATATACCATATTTATGAAGAAATAATTTCGATTTGAAAAATATTGAACTTATTCTTTAATAAAAGGACGTGTATTTGTATGTCGGGGTGTGTCTATCCAGTTGTTATGTGGCTGCTATCCAACAGATGGTGCATTGCAAACATTAGCACTGCTGTTACTCTAGGGGACAAAAGGCAACAGCAGTTACCGGCTGTGTCACATCTTCCCCTTCCCTATTATTATCGCCTGATCGTGAGCCAGAGGTTTACATGTATGACAATGTATATGATTATACACATACAAATCTCTATGCATATAGATATTAATACATTTTTTTTCCTAATGTCTCTTCCTCAAGAGGCTCCAGTTATCTTGAGAGGTAATTTTAATTTGGTCCTGTGGGAGAGTGCGTGTGTAGCTATGTTTATTTGTGAGTTGTCAATGGAACAATGGCATATCCTAGAGGAGCTCATCCTCTGAAAGGCCCTGGATCCTTTGCCAACCCAAATGGCATATTATGATATTAGAAAATGAATTAATAGGTGACCAGATATGACATCCTGTCTGAAAGTCAGCATTTAAAAAAATGGTAACATGGAGTGAAGAGTAACATTGGATTATAGACAATTGAAAATATGATTGCTATACAGAAGTAATCCATTTTAACAAGTCATGCTGTGGCCTAAATGTCAAGTAACACTTTAACTTTAGTCGTAGTTTAACTTGGCTTCAGAGGCTCATGGGAATGACCATCTCTCCAAAGATCTAATCTGCAAGATAAACACCTCCTGCCAGGGCCTGTGTCTTTTAATTAAAGAAATACTTGCGGAAATCCAAAGCATGCCTATTTTTTTTGGTTCAGATATATATGCGATGTTAGCACCTGCACTATAAAGGAGCTCATACTCTTTAACCACCGGGAAAGAAAACACTTCCTACAGATTGACAGCCCTTTGGGTCACTCTCAAGTTTCTTCTCATGTTGTTTGTAACATCAATGCTACCACATGCAGTCAGTTTGTCTCAAAGAGCAATCAATTAACACGTTTGTAATGTTAATTTTGAAGTTGGAGTGAATGGGTATAACTGGTCCCCCTTGAGTATTTGTGAAGTAAGTTTTTCTAGCCAAATGAAGTTGTATGTATAGCACTTTAAGGAAATTAATCTTATCTTTCCAAGCGGCTAAAAGTATATGAGAGAAAGAATAAATGTGAAAACAATATATTTATGGATTTTCCTTAAGAGTTTACATAACGTAATACCTAAATATAATTTACTAGTAAAACATACGGACCTGTGGTCCTAATATAAAGGTGATTCATACAGTTTTCCATTTTGGCAACAGATTCTTTTGTATTTACCACGAAAAAATACAGCTTCATAGTGATCACGTTGGTGATGTAACTTTCATAAGTTGTGCTCATTTGTCAACATGTATTTGTCTGTTGTTCTCATTCTTGTATTTTGTATCCTGGATTTTGTCTTGCATGCCACTCAACTTCAAGTCTGTCTGCTGCTCAGTTGCTTTATATTAGGCACCTTCTGTGATATGCTTGATGCTCAGAAGATGTTGCTGATCTTCTTTTACTTTCTTCATATTATTGAGTTTTTTCTCACGTTTGATGTTTAACAAACACAATGCTTACACTTGATAATGAATTCTGAACATATATGTACCGTGGCCTAGGGGATTATCAATAGATGGGCTTGTGGGGAATTTCCAGAACATATCAGGTGCTATTCGGGATTACAGTAATACTTTGGTTAATGAGTCCTCTCCCTATAAATTTATAACAATGAAGCTAACTTCCAACTATTGCTAAACTTGTGCAGCATCCTTCAGATAATTTGCAACGTCACAATGTACTGTATGTGAATATTACACACAGCAAACTGTTTCCCGACAGTTTGGCAATATTTTGCAGAGCACAAAAAAATGATAAGGTTAGCTTCAATGTTATATTAAGTAATAATTAATTATTAATTTAATTTGTTTAGTATGTCAGAATCACAAAAGAGAAAAGCAGTTTTGCTCGAAATGAAGTTAAACATTGTTAAGCATGTAGAGGCCAGAGACAAAACAGACAATGTAGCAGCATCTATGGGGCTGGCACCATCAACTTTAAAAATCAATCGGACAAAGTTAAAAAGTCTGTACAAAACTGTGCTGATGTCAAAGCAGCAAAATTAACTCACACACACAATGCCATAGCAGAAAAAAATGTAGAAAGTGATAAGTCATTAGATTAATGATATGTTGCAACTACGCTTGCCTCTGTCTCAAGCGATAATTCAACAAAAAGCATTACGTTTATTTAATCATTTGAAATCACAAGAAACTGAAGAAATTACAGAAGAGTCTGTGCGATCTTGTATTTGGTTAAAATTTTTTTAAAAATAATAGAATTCACAGTACTAAATTAACGGTTAAAGCCTTAAGTGCTGGTGTCCAAGTGGTAGCGTAATTTCCTGCAAAATTATTTGAAAATTAAACGCAGTTATTAAATGAAAAAAACAAACAAAAATCCAAACAATAAACACTAGTTTGCTTCATTCACGGTAAATTTTCGTTTTTCGGCATTGTATACAGTTGTTATTTTCATTGTGTAAGAACACATCGTTATTCTGTCCATTTTACCTCTAAAAACAAAGTTTCTCATAACAAAAACGTTTCTTCGTTAAGTGAGATATTACTGTACGTCCTGCTTGTCTGTGTGCCTCTCTCTGCTTATTGTTTCTCCGTCTCCGTTACGTAATTGCCTACTGTGATTTGCTTGAAGCTCAGCAGATGTCACTGCTCTTCTTTTTCTTTTTGCCATACCACTTTCTCGATCACTTTGTTGTAAGAAACACACCAGCACAGGTCACTTTGCTGAGGTTGCCAATACATCGATTTTTTTGAGTTCAAAGAGCGCATCGGGTTGTAAGCTTTCGATTAAGACCAAGACCAATGTTCTAGCTCCAGTAGGTAGCAAGTAATCACATGACAGAAGAACAGACTTTAGTGTTTTATATAAATTTTCATACAATTTTATTATTTAAATTTTTGAAACCCAATCTGTCATCATTTTGTTATGAACACACCTTTTTGAGTTTTCTCTGTAATCTTTTATTCATTTTGTATATGATTCGTAGTTTTTTCTTGTTCTTTGTTTCATCATTATGATGGTGATGTAATCACATTGCCATTTTGTTTGAGATTTTATCAAAAGAATCATTAAGTCCCACAAGAGTTCCCAACAACAGCCATTTTGTATGAATATGAATGAATGCCAGCTTTTTATGGATATTTCCTTAACAAATTTTCATGGCTGGTTAGTGATTTAAATGGGAAAAGGAATTTTAGGTTGCAATGACTTTTTTCTTTCATTAGATTTTTGACACTTTTTGGACCAACACCAGATAGTTTCTCCTTTTTTTGCGTTCCTTTTTACTACCGATCAAAAGTTTTAGAACACCTCAGTTTTTCCAATTTTCCTTAAAATTTAATCAGCTGAAATGCAATAAATGACTTAAAATAGTGAAAAGGTAAGCAGTAAACTGCCAGAGGTTCAAATTTAAAGTTTGGGTTATCAAAAACTGAAAAAAAACCCCAGGAAATTTCACAATATTACAAACAGGCCTTGTTCACGGAACAACTTAGTTATAACCAAGAGATGTTCTGCAGCAATTAAAGTTAAAATTAAGCCTTGCAAGTTGAAGTAAACAGTTTGCAAAGATGTCCTGACCTCTGTTGCTTACTTAGAAGCCATCTGTCTTAAAGTAGAGTTGGAACAGACCCTCTAGAGTAAGACTTGGACAATATTACACTGTAGAAAGTTGTAAATTCCAGTGGCAATGGCAAGAAAATGGCAATTAACAAATTAAATGAGACAGGGCATTATTAGCAGTAAAAGTGTGGGCCTTTCATTTAGAGAGAATGCCAAAAAAAAAGAATCTGTCAATGAGTACCGTGTCCTACACAGGAGGAGATCTGGCAGACTCAAAGTCACAAACCAATTCAGGGTTATCACTGGAATATGTATGTAAATATGTATAGCAATATATTCCAGCAATCATCAGGAGGCAAGGGGCACCATTCAGATATGGTTCCAGTCCATCACAGGGTGAACATACACACATATACACACACTAGAGTTACCCAGCAAACCTGCCCTTGATAAGTGAGCTAGTAAAACAGATTGGAGTGTATGGATGGTTTATGAACTACTAATACAGCTGGTCCTGCCTTGCCCTGTCTGTGTTCCTGCTTTTTGTTTCATGATGCCAGGATAGGCCTTAGACTTCTGCAACCCTGAAATACAGTAGCCTAAGCAGGTTTGAAAATGGAGGGATAAATATATTTACTTGTGTCTGCATGGTATTGCAGTGTTAAGTGCTACAGCCTCAAGGCTTGAAGGGTTTTAATTTGAATTCTGGTCTGTTTCCTGTTTGTATGGACTTTGTACTTTGTCAGTGCTGACCTCTATCTCTCAGAGAAATGAATGCCTCCTGGCTTTTAGATAGATAGATAGATAGATAGATAGATAGATAGATAGATAGATAGATAGATAGATAGATAGATAGATAGATAGATAGATAGATAGATAGATAGATAGATAGATAGATAGATAGATAGATAGATAGATAGATAGATAGATAGATAGATAGATAGATAGATAGAATTTCAGTTTCAAAAAGAGTTCTTTATTATTTATAGAGCTGGAGAGATCATTCTGCGTGTATCCTATGTACATTGTGGAAGTTCAGCACTAGTTCAGCACTAGTCAGCTGTTCCAAGGTGGTTTTCATTAGATACGACATTGTCAGACACAGTACGACTGTTACCATAATCTGTCCATTTTTTGAGCTCACTTTTTCTATTACAGCTCATGCCCACAGTGGCGATAAGGCCTGAGACAACCCTGAATGGTGTCGTACTTCGTTGCAGAGCACACTGGGGCACATTTCTGTACACATTATTCAAAGTCATTCTGGGCCGATTTAGAGTTACCAGTT
This sequence comes from Erpetoichthys calabaricus, assembly GCF_900747795.2. Taxonomy (NCBI): domain Eukaryota; kingdom Metazoa; phylum Chordata; class Cladistia; order Polypteriformes; family Polypteridae; genus Erpetoichthys; species Erpetoichthys calabaricus. The sequence continues at coordinate 94,212,321 of NC_041396.2, read as the reverse complement.
TAAATGAAATGCTTGTCTTTAAGATTCACTAAGACATAAGACTCCCGGAGAAAACAAAAGCAAAAAAGCTCAAATTGCACAGTGATAGTGAGCAGGGTGAAAACAGAATCTGGGACTCATGAGCTCTGAGTGACTATTGCTTTGTTTCACCATATCAAAATATTATTATTAGCACTGTTAGTTTTATTTTATATATATATTTGCTGTGGTGACCTATTCTGGTTAAATACAACCATGACTTTAAAGGGGTGTGTATAGAAAATGGAAAATGGTTGGATTGTTATCATTGAATCCCTGACTTTGCAGCCAAACTGAGCACAATATTTATTGTTTAAATATGGTATTTAATAAGTCGGCAGCACCCAACAGTTACCACACCAGTTGGAGGGTCTGGAGGCCTGGCAGCAGTGGGGTTGCCCAGTTGGGTTCAGGTAAGCTGTGTATCCTTCCTGCCAATCCTGGCTAATTCCCTGTACCCCTGTGGTCTATCCACACAGAGCACAGATATTGACAAATTGGCCTCTTGCTTGTCAGCACACACAGGTAGGGGTCTCTAACACCCCTCAACTTCCTTGAGTGTGAAAAGTGTGCCCCCCACTGCAGCTCTAGTTCTTTTGAAGGCAAGCAGCTGAATTAACAGATTTGCTAAGCTGATTTAGTGGCTTTTCACAGATATGTACTTAATCCCTGAGCCAGGACCACAGAACATTCTTCATACTCAATCAAATGTTTAACAATGTCAGCTGCTCTCCTGTTGTAGGTTTTATTTATTTTCCCACAGGACCTTCATTTATTCACAGATTTCGGGGATGCAACTAGCTTGGCTTGGGATAGCCAGGTTTTTATGGAGATGTGAGAGAGCATAACAAACTGCTAATGTGAGCCCTAGTAATTGAAAATACTGTACTTTTAAACATTTGAGGACAAGTCAAGCTTCTTGAAAGTTCCTATTTGATATCATATGATGATATGATACTTGGTATCTTTCTCAAACTCATCTATCAAATTTAGGGTGACAGGGGGAGTAACAATCTCTCCAGGCAGGGGTAGACACAAGGCAGGAAACATCTGTGGACGGGGTGTCAGTCTACCGCCAGTGTCCACTCAGTCATATACCCACAATCACACAGGGCCAATCTGGAATCATTAGATGACCTGAACATCTTTAGTAACGTGGAAGGTAAACTGGAGTACTTGGAGGAAACATCCACTCCAAAATGGGGAGAACATACAAACTGTACACAGACAATGACCAAGTGCACGATTTCTATCTGGGTCTGCATCTATGAGGCAATAGCACTACCCAGTGTGCCTCTTATACAGTTAGGTCCATAAATATTTGGACAGAGACAACTTTTTTCTAATTTTGGTTCTGTACATTACCACAATGAATTTTAAATGAAACAACTCAGATGCAGTTGAAGTGCAGACTTTCAGCTTAAATTCAGTGGGGTGAACAAAACGATTGCATAAAAATGTGAGGCAACTAAAGCATTTTTTTGAGCAAAATTCCTCATTTCAGGGGCTCAAAAGTAATTGAACAAATTAAATAACTGGAAATAAAATGTTCATTTCTAATACTTGGTTGAAAACCCTTTGCTGGCAATGACAGCCTGAAGTCTTGAACTCATGGACATCACCAGATGCTGGGTTTCCTCCTTTTTAATGCTCTGCCAGGCCTTTACTGCAGCGGCTTTCAGTTGCTGTTTGTTTGTGGGCCTTTCTGTCTGAAGTTTAGTCTTCTACAAGTGAAATGCATGCTCAATTGGGTTAAGATCAGGTGACTGACTTGGCCATTCAAGAATTTCCCACTTCTTTGCTTTTACAAACTCCTGGGTTGCTTTGGCTGTATGTTTTGGGTCATTGTCCATCTGTATCATGAAACGCCGCCCACTCAATTTGACTGCATTTAGCTGGATTTGAGCAGACAGTATGTCTCTGAACACCTCAGAATTCATTCAGCTGCTTCTGTCCTGTGTCACATCATCAATAAACACTAGTGTCCCAGTGCCACTGGCAGCCATGCACGCCCAAGCCATCACACTGCCTCCACCATGTTTTACAGATGATGTGGTATGCTTTGGATAATGATCTGTTCCACGCCTTCTCCATACTTTTTTCTTGCCATCATTCTGGTAGAGGTTGATCTTGGTTTCATCTGTCCAAAAAGTGTTTTTCCAGAAGTGTGCTGGCTTTTTTAGATGTTCTTTAGCAAAGTCCAATCTAGCCTTTCTGTTCTTGATGCTTATGAGTGGCTTGCACCTTGCAGTGCACCCTCAGTATTTACTTTCATGCAGTCTTCTCTTTATGGTAGACTTGGATATCGATATGCCTACCCCCTGGAGAGTGTTGTTCACTTGGTTGGCTGTTGTGAAGGGGTTTCTCTTCACCATGGAAATGATTCTGCGATCATCCACCACTGTTGTCTTCCGTGGACGTCCAGGTCTTTTTGCGTTGCTGAGTTCACCAGTGCTTGCTTTCTTTCTCAGGATGTACCAAACTGTAGATTTTGCCACTCGTAATATTGTAGCAATTTCTCAGATGGGTTTTTTCTGTTTTCGCAGCTTAAGGATGGCTTCTTTCACCTACATGGAGAGCTCCTTTGACTGCATGTTGTCTGTTCACAGCAAAATCTTCCACATGCAAGCACCACACCTCAAATCAACTCCAGGCCTTTTATCTGCTTAATTGATAATGACATAACGACGGACTTGCACACACCTGCCCATGAAATTGCCTTTGAGTCAATTGTCCAATTACTTTTGAGCCCCTGAAATGAAGGGATTGTTTTAAAAAAATGCTTTAGTTGCCTCACATTTTTATGCAATCGTTTTGTTCACCCCACTGAATTAAAGCTGAAAGTCTTCACTTCAACTGCATCTGAGTTGTTTCATTTAAAATTCATTGTGGTAATGTACAGAACCAAAATTAGAAAAAAGTTGTCTCTGTCCAAATATTTATGGACCTAACTGTATGTATGTATATAGATATATATAGTGGCCAGATAGGGTGCTTTGAAGTAGACACCCTGTACCTAGAAAGACACCACCACAGTCCAGATAAGTAATAGAAAGATAATTTACTAACAAAATAAAACAGACGTGAGAGGGTATAACACAGTATAAAAAAGATAGGAGAAACAAAACAATAACGTCTATGCCTCTCACTGCTTCCTTTAGCCCCTGGTTCTGCTTCTCTGCTGACCCCAAGCTCATTTGACTGAGGTAGTAGAGGCTCCTGGGAGTACTTCCAGCAAAACACTCCAGCTGTGGAGTTGCACCCTTTTCAGATCAAGTGCCACTCCAGCCCACCAGATAGCACTTTTAGGTTACCCCTGTTCCTGCAAATATAATATCTTCTAAGAGTTTCTGTGGGGCCCTTTACTTTTCAGTAGAATGCAGCTACTACCCACTAGTGGTATGGAGAGCTACTGCACCCATAGACCTCAGCCCAAGGCAGCTCTGATGTCATGGTATCCTGGAAAGGTAAGAGACATCCCAGCTTGGATGTTCTGTACCTCACCATTCTCTCCATCCTCCCTTGTGTTCTCTCTCTGTATACATGTTAGGAAGTAAAGAAAGAACACGTCAAAAAGGGTTGGGACACATAGGTGAACCTCGTATATTGAAAGATATGAAAAATGAATCGTGAGAGAAAAAAAATAAATAATAAAAAAAATAAAATTGTGCCCTGTGTTGGCTGGGATTGGCTCCAGCAGACCCCCGTGACCCTGTGTTCGGATTCAGCGGGTTGGAAAATGGATGGATGGATAAAAGCAATGACACCTTGTTCAGATGGTAGTCTTCTTCAGACTGTCTCAAGATTGTGTTGAGGGGTGGGCTCAGGGCGAGGGCGGAAACCTGGATGATGTCAGAGGTGGAAGGACCGTCAATCATCCATTCTGCTTGGGAAGAAGAGAAAATGCTTTAGGCAACAGTGCCACCCTCTGGTTTGGAGTGTAATAATCTTTAAATGAACCCAAATGCGTGTATGTGACAATATATAGTTAAATATGTCCTGTGAACAAAGAGGCAATAAGAGTTGAGGAGCCATGGGCTAAGCTGTAACAAGTTACAAAGTAAATGCAATTTCAGGTTTGCAAATTACTACTAAATGGAACTTAACAATAAATATCATCCATCCATTTTCCAACCCGCTGAATCCAAACACAGGGTCACGGGGGTCTGCTGGAGCCAATCCCAGGGCACAAGGCAGGAACCAATCCCAGACAGAGTGCCAACCCACCGCAGGACACACACAAACACTAGGGCCAATTTAGAATTGCCAATCCACCTAACCTGCATGTCTTTGGACTATGGGAGGAAACCCACGCAGACACGGGGAGAACATGCAAACTCCACGCAGGGAGGACCCGGGAAGTGAACCCAGGTCCCCAGGTCTCCCAACTGCGAGGCAGCAGCGCTACCCACTGCGCCACCGTGCCGCCACAATAAATATCAGCAATATGTAAATACAAATACATACTCAGATATTCTGTATATATATCAAATCATGTAAAATTACTTTATACCTAACCAGCACCCATTCTTTTTAAATAAACTCCAGAGTTCTTTTATATTTCATTGTTACTATTTTTCCACATTTTCAGAAGTCACTGCCACTGCCGAGAGGAGAATCATATTACACAGCAGAGGCCTCAAGTCTCATCTTTTGACCACTGGTATCCACCAACTCCACAACGCAGGTCACCTGCTGGCCGAGATGAATCTTCTGGAAGAGGTGATTCCTGTTGCTGCCTTTAAAGCACACACTTTTATTTGAATTTCTGAGTTCTTTTTATGGCTATAATGTTACTGTACTATAATGTATGTGGTACTTAACTATAAGGTTCATAATGAAAGGAAGTCTTCAAAAATAATTGTATTTTTGTATTATAATAGGGCTTTTTGTGCAGCATATTTTGTATTAAGGTGATACACCATGAGAATTCAAGGTGGCTAAATTATTTTTTTGAGCAATGTTAATGCTGTTTTGATGTAATTTGTGGTAGCACTCTCTATGAAAAGAAAGTATAGATTTATTGTATTCTTTTTTAGCAATTGTGACATTTTTTATGACACGTTGTGCTCTGTTAATTCTGTGTTTAATAGAAATGCTTTTGTGCCAGCACTCAATATTACATGTTCTATAAAAGAGATTGCTTAATTACGTCTTTGGGCAGTAGCAAGGATTTAGTCATGTATATTATGAAAGGCATAATAACAAACAAATTTTGCTTGATTATGTTAGTAATATCAATGTTTTTATAAAACACTTTTTAAAAGTGTTTAATATAAAAAGCCAATTCATTCATTTATTATCAAATCCTATTTATAATCCACAAAAGAATTTACAATTCATTGCATTCTGTTTTTATTTACATTTTACACAGCGTCCCAACTTTTTTGGAATTGGGGCTGCAGTTCAGTTCAGAAAATCTGAATATATTTGAAAAATCTGAAAAATCTGAATATATTTGAAAAGCTAAAGCTTTTACACGAACGCTTGCTTTATTACTGACCACTGTAGACGTTGGTTCATTATTTGCATAATGCAATTTGTTTATACTGCTTGGTATGTGGGTGGCACGGTGGGTAGCGCTGCTGCCTCGCAGTTAGGAGACCCAGGTTCACTTCCCAGGTCCTCCCTACTTTGAGTTTGCATGTTCTCCCCGTGTCTGCGTGGGTTTCCTCTGGGTACTCCGGTTTCCTCCCACAGTCCAAAGACATGCAGGTTAGGTGCATTGGCGGTCCTAAATTGTGCTTGCTGTGTGTGTGTGCGAGTGTGTGCCCTGCAGTGGGCTGGTTCCCTGCCCGGAGTTTGTTTCCTGCCTTGTGCCCTGTGTTGGCTGGGATTGGCTCCAGCAGACCCCTGTAACCCTGTAGGTAGGATATAGCGGGTTGGGTAATGGATGGATGGATGCTTGGTATGAAAAATATTACATTAAATAAAAATTGTCTACATTTTTCATGCATAATTGTGATGCTTAGTGTACAATAGTGATTGCTAAAACATTCAGTTTTGTATAGAATTTATTCTGCTTTTAGATTATTTGATAAAGTATTTTAGTGCAGCAGTAGAAAGCCCAGTGATGCAGTGGTCAGCACTTCTGAATTGCAGCTCCAGAGTCCTGGACTTGAATTTCAGCTCAGACCCTTGCCAGTGCAGAGTTTACATGTTCTTCCTGTGTCTGTTTGGATACACTAGTTTCTTTCCAAAAAATAGGTTCTAGGTTAATTCACAACTTTAAAAGCCCTGGTGTGAGTGAGTGTGCCAAAGTGTAGTGATAAGCACCCAGTTCAGGTATGGCTGCTAATAGAATAAGCGGGATAACAAAAAGATGAAGAGATGGATGAAAGGCAGATCTTGGTATAAAAGGTGGAAAGATGTCTTAATGATTACATTTGTTTAAGAGTGATGCTTTGCGTTATAGAACAATGGATTTAACTCCACGTAGAGGTGCTACTTAAAAATATTTCCTATATAAAGATTTCTTGTTTTTTATGTGTAATAGTGATGTTTCTGTAGAGCTTTTTGAGGATTAGGGAGATAGTTCTACTTTTTCTTTGTTTAATATAGTAATACTTGTGTAATGCAAATTTTTGGTACTATAAAAGTTAAGATTTTCTTTTTGATAAGCATTGTAAAGCAATTTCATCCAATATTTGGTGTGAAAAGGACAATATAGACTGTAAATTACTTACCAATTCTTTTTCTGTAACTGTGTAGCATTTATAAGTCACTTTATAATATGTTCTTTAAGGATGCTACATTAAGAGGTTACTTGATTTATTCTTAATCTGGATGGAACAGGACAGCAAAGAATTTGAACACAGTTGTCAGTGCTAACAGTTCACAGCAGGCCTGCTAGAACACTGCTGTGTGTAAACTGGGAAAGTGATAGATAGATAGATAGATAGATAGATAGATAGATAGATAGATAGATAGATAGATAGATAGATAGATAGATAGATAGATAGATAGATAGATAGATAGATAGATAGATAGATAGATAGATAGATAGATAGATAGATAGATAGATAGATAGATAGATAGATAGATAGATAGATAGATAGATAGATAGATAGATAGATAGATAGATAGATAGATAGGCCCTGTGATAGACTGGCAATCCAGATAAAATCTGTTTCTGTTGTGTTGTCAGATTTGTTTGGAGTAACCAGGCTAACGGACATTCCTTTACCTTATGTTGGCTAAAGTAGGTTTAGTAAATGAATCAGAATTAGTATAACTGGAGTTGTAATAGTAGTAATTAGAAAAAATGATGGCTGAGTTTTCTTTTTTAAGGTTATTGAAGTTGAAAACATGACTGTGTTTTGTGATGGATGAGTTCCTGCTTTGTATCCATTGCTGTCATCATATACTGTTCTCAAAGAATCTTTTCAGGAAAATGAATGGATTCTCATTTGGAATTAATGTCTTTATTTCAGTTCCTTTTATGAATGAGTTGTAATATGGGGAGTTAGGGAAGAATGCTAAAAATGACAGAAACCCTCTGTGTGATAGTGCTTTGACTCAGTGTCTTATTCACAGGAGAAGAACGGCTGCAAAGAGCAGTAGAAGGACGAGCTGCCTCTGATGAAGAAGAAGAGGAACAGCAATGCAATGCAGAGGAAGGCCAGTGCTGTCTCACTGAAGTGAAGAAACTCCTCAGCCAACTCAGCTGCTCAGGAAAAGGGTAAGACATGAAATTCTGTTTTATTCAGCTTTGCAGGAATTGTGACCTGTGCAAATCCACAGCACATTCACTAGTTAAATGAACTAAATAAATACAATAGATAAACAAAAATGAATAAATATAAGGTGCAAACTGTGAGGTAATGAGCATGAAAGGAATTATATTAAATTGATATATAGGTAGATATGAAAGGCACTACAATACATAGAAAGAGAGCTACATTTTTAAGGTAAAATACAACAGATGGAAATGAAGATAGGTAAATATGTAGATATACTGAAAGATAGACAGAATAGAGTAAAATGGGTGAATAAATATAAAGGCACTATGTGATAGTGTCAGAGAAATTACTATTTTAAAGAAGGAAAAGTCGAGATCACTGCTACCAATGTCTCCATCTGCTGGATGTCCTTTATTACAACAAGCTTAAGAGAGCCTGCCATGTTAGCCAGCCAGCTTACCAAGACAAAACTGAAGATTATAACAAATCAATGATCTTAAGTAAGTTACGTTCATTTGCATAACACAGTCAAGAAACACATCAGTTTGTACCAATCAGTATACAGATAAATGGTATAATCTTTTAACACATCTTAATGTCATTAAAATGTCCCAAAATAGTTAAACGGGTTAAAAATCTTTGACACACATTTATATCTAAAAGTTCTTCTTATAGAGAATAAAAAAGTATTAATTGTCATTACCTCATTGATCCCTTAGTAACTATGCTGAAAATGATAGGTGATACTACTACTACTACTAATAATAATAATAACAACAATAATAAAACATTTTATTTATATAGCACCTTTCCCATGCTTAAGTACAGAATATCTTAATTGCGTAAGGCAGACACACCCAAAATACTCCCAGACACACAGGGATACATTTTGCTTTTCTTAGATAGATAGATAGATAGATAGATAGATAGATAGATAGATAGATAGATAGATAGATAGATAGATAGATAGATAGATAGATAGATAGATAGATAGATAGATAGATAGATAAAATTCATACTGTATGATCCTCTGATAAATTGCAAAGAAACAAACAGCTATATCCCTGTCAACTTAATAAATGCTAAAGCTCATAACTTTATTATGAAAATAATGAAGAATTTTGACCTTTATGGCAAGGTAGTCAGGAGAAAGCAGCTGCTCTCCAAAATTAACTTGGCAATTTGGTATTGAATTAAAAATGTTATATCTGAATAAACTAGAAGACCTCTGGACAGACAAGACCAGAGGGGAGCTTTTGATTATTATGCATAATACCATGTTTGACTAAAACCAAACCCAGCATGTCGCCACAAGTATCTTATTTCAGCCATCAAGCTTACTGACAAAATGTTGAGGATCTGTGTTTTTTTTGGTTCCATAATTCCTGGAAACCTTGCATTCATTGATTTCAGCATGATTCTTTATACCTGGGTATTCTAGACAAACATGTGAGTCAATCTATCCAGCAGTTAATTCTTGGCTGAAATTAATCATACAACAGGGTAATGATTCAAAGTACACACCAGTAAACCTAAATTGAATGACTGAAAAAGAAAAGAGTGAAGATTTGGGAATGACCAAGTGAAAATCCAGGACTTAACTGTACTGAGATGCTATGCCAGGACCTTAGGAGAGCTGTGCAAAGCTGTGATGAAGGCCCTTAGACATCAATAAACTGAAACAACGTTGTAAAGAGGAGTAGGACAAACATTCGTCGATGCAATCTACAGTAAGCGACCAATCAAGTTGTGAAGAAAATGGTGGCTGCCAGAGATGTTCGTACAAGCTACCTAGTCTTTACTTTTTCATCTATTGCTTCAGCATGATTGCTTCTTTATTATTAATGACAAAATCATATTTATCTAATTTTAGAACTTGGGTGGGGACTACTTAATTGTTAATTGCGCCTTGATGTGTAAAACCATAGTTTACATGAGTTTAAACAGAGACATTGATAATACAATGCTCTTTATCTGACCAGGGAAGGCCGTGGAAGAAAAGATACAGTTCCTAATTTCTTTTAAGAAGGTGACATCTTGTCTAAACTTCTCACAAGGTGAGCAGCGCTCTTGGTTTTCCAGACTTTCATGTACAAATGAGTGACTGGAGCTTTTCATCCTCAAGGGCCTGAACTTCAAACACAGCATAGCTAAGGCAGCCTGCCATCTGTCAGCACTATTCTGTGACTTTCTAAGCCTATTTTCTTTGTTTTTGTAGGTGTCAGAATGGTGCAGTGCGTCACATGTTCATGGCTCATACTGGTCTTCAAAATGACAAGCCAGAGTGTGCAGCCACATTGGCTGAATCAAGGGCACAGAGCAGAAGAGAACGCAACTCTGTAGAGGGCCAGAAGAAGGCAGCCGAGAGCGAATTGGAAAGAGTAAGTGTCTGTGAAGAGAGAGTGGGACATGAGGGAAAGGGAGTGTGTGTGTGGGGGGAAGCAGTGCCATCTGCTGGTTGTAAATGGGGAATCATATAGGAATGATGATAATCTACAAGCAAATTGGAAATGAGGTGTAACAATCACAGACATCAGCTACATTTACAAAACTAAAATCACAACTCAAATTTTCCTTTTAAAATTGAGACCTTTATGTGAATGAGAATCTCATTTTATATTCAAAAAATAGGATTCTTCACTGCAAATCTGACCAAATCTGTCTAATATGCTGTAAAAAGTGCTTTTAAGTTGTATAAAAAGCAGTGGTTTAAACATAGCCCCAGTAACCAAAGGGATAAGAAACAGAATCCACATCTGAAGCAGAAAGGCCTGATAGTCACAAGTCTATAATATGAAGGGTTATATGGGTTACTGGTCAGAAAAAAAAAAGAAAAGCATTACAGAAAGAAAGAAAAGGTAGTGAGGCCTAACGGTGATGTTCACAAATTCAGAAAACAGAAAGAAATATAGAAACAAAAGGCAATGAAATATTAAAATAGCAGGTCTTATAATTAGAAATAAAGAAATGGACCATCCATTCATCCATCCTCTTTGGCTTATTTGAGATCGGGTCGCGGGGGCAGCAGCTTGAGCAGAGATGCCCAGACTTCCCTCTCCCCGGCCACTTCTTCTAGCTCTTCCGGGGGAATCCGAGGCATTCCCACGCCAGCCGGGAGAAATAGTCCATCCAGCATGTCCTGGGTCTTCCCCAGGGCCTCCTCCTGGTTGGATGTACCTGGAACACCTCACCAGAGAGTTGTCCAGGAGGCATTGAACCACCTCATGTGACTCCTCTCGATGCGGAGGAGCAGTGGCTCTACTCTGAGCTCCTCCTGGATGACTGAGCTTTTCCCATATCTTTAAGGGAAAGCCCAGACACCCTGTGGAGGAAACTCATTTCAGCCACTTGTATTCGCGATCTTGTTCTTTCGGTCACTACCCATAGCTCATGACCATAGGTAAGGGTAGGAACATAGATCGACTGGTAAATTGAGAACTTTGCCTTATGGCTCAGCTCCTTTTTCACCACGACAGACCGATGCAGAGCTCGCATCACTGCGGACGCCGCACCGATCCGCCTGTCAATCTCCTGCTCCATTCTTCCCTCACTCATGAACAAGACCCCGAGATACTTGAAATCCTCCACTTGGGGCAGGATCTCGCTACCAACCCTGAGGGGGCACTTCACCCTTTTTCAGCTGAGGACCATGGTCTCGGATTTGGAGGTGCTGATTCCCATTCCAGCCACTTCACACTCGGCTGCGAACTGATCCAGAGAGAGCTGAAGATCACGGCCTGATGAGGCAAACAGAACAACATCATCTGCAAAAAGCAGTGACCCAATCCTGAGTCCACCAAACCGGACCCCTTAACGCCCTGGCTGTGCCTAGAAATTCTGTCCATAAAAGTTATGAACAGAATCAGTGACAAAGGGCAGCCTTGGTGGAGTCCAACTTTCACTGGAAACGGGTTTGACTTACTGCCGGCAATGCGGACCAAGCTCTGACACCGGTTGTACATGGACCGAACAGCCCTTATCAGGGGATCCAGTACCCCATACTCCTGGAGCACCCCCCACAGGATTCCCCGAAGGACACGGTCAAATGCCTTTTCCAAGTCCACAAAACACATGTAGACTGGTTGGGCAAACTCCCATGCACCCTCCAGGACCCTGCTAAGGGTGTAGAGCTGGTCCACTGTTCCGCGACCAGGACGAAAACCACACTTTTCCTCCTGAATCCGAGGTTCGACTATCTGACGGACCCTCCTCTCCAGGACCACCGAATAGACTTTTCCAGGCAGGCTGAGGACTGTGATCCCTCTGTACTTGGAACACACTGTCCGGTCCCCCTTCTTAAAGAGGGGGACCACCACCCCGGTCTACCAATCCAGAGGCACTGACCCTGATGTCCATGCGATGTTGCAGAGGCGTGTCAACCAAGATAGTCCTACAACATCCAGAACCTTGAGGAACTCTGGGCGTATCTCATCCACCCCCAGGGCCTGCCACCAAGGAGTTTTTTAACCACCTCGGTGATCTCAGTCCCAGAGATGGAGGAGCCCACCTCCGAGTCCCCAGGCTCTGCTTCCTCATTGGAAGGCATATTAGTGGAATTGAGGAGGTCTTCGAAGTACTCCCCCCACCGACCCACAACGTCCCGAGTCAAGGTCAGCAGCGCACCATCCCCACCATATACAGTGTTGACACTGCGCTGCTTCCCCCTCCTGAGACGCCGGATGGTGGACCAGAATCTCCTCAAAGCCATCCAAAAGTCGTTCTCCATGGTCTCCCCAAACTCCTCCCACTCCTGAGTTTTTGCCTCAGCAACCACCGAAGCCGCATTCCGCTTAGCCTGCTGGTACCTATCAGCTGCCTCCAGAGTCCCACATGGCAAAAGGGTCCTGTGGGACTCCTTCTTCATCTTGATGGCATTTCTCACCGCCGGTGTCCACCAACGGGTTCGGGGATTGCCGCCACAACAGGCACCGACCACCTTACGGCCACAGCTCTGGTCAGCTGCCTCAACAATAGAGACACGGAACATGGCCCATTCGGACTCAATGTCCCTCACCTCCCTCGGGATAAGCATTGAAGTCTCCCAGCAGTACGAGGGAGTCCCCAGAAGGTATGCTCTCGAGCACCTCCTCCAGGGACTCCAAAAAGGGTGGGTACTCCAAACTGCTGTTCGGCGCATACGCACAAAACAACATTTGGAATGAAATATGGAAATAAAGGGAATAAGACCTAGTCACAAGACCTAAAATGAACGACATTAAGGTGATATGGTCTGAAATACACAAATGAAAAATATTGTGGTCTAAAGAAACCACAAGATTATGTGAAGTAATAGTCAGAATTTATATACAAAAAAAATAATACAGCACTGCGTATAAATCATGGGATAAAAAAAAAATAAGCAGGGAAAATTACTCAAAATATATTCTTAAAAATTAAAGCCAATCAAACATAATGTAAATAAGTGTTAAGACAATTAATGACATAAAAATCAAAACATGATTTTTCAAAACATTACATTAAAAATATTAGGAAAAAATAAAAACTCATATATTATATATATATATATATATATATATATATATATATATATATATATATATATATATATATATGTCACATATATGCACACAGTCATATGAAAAGTTTGGGAACCCCTCTCAGCCTGAATAATAATTTACTTTCAACAAAAAAGATAACAGTGGTATGTCTTTCATTTTCTAGGAACATTTGAGTATTGGGGTGTTTTCTGAACAAAGATTTTAGTGAAGCAGTATTTAGTTGTATGAAATTAAATCAAATGTGAAAAACTGGCTGTGCAAAAATTTGGGTCCCCTTGTAATTTTGCTGATTTGAATGCATGTAACTGCTGATTACTTGCAACACCAAATTGGTTGGATTATTTTGTTAAGCCTTGAACTTCATAGATAGGTGTGTCCAATCATGAGAAAAGGTATTTAAGGTGGTCAGTTGCAAGTTGTGCTTCCCTTTGACTCTCCTCTGAAGAGTGACAGCATGGGATCCTCAAAGCCACTCTCAAAAGATCTGAAAACAAAGATTGTTCAGTGTCATGGTTTAGGGGAAGGCTACAAAAAGCTATCTCAGAGGTTTAAACTGTCAGTTTCAACTGTAAGGAATGGAATCAGGAAATGGAAGGCCACAGGCACAGTTGCTGTTAAACCCAGCAGGTCTGGCAGGCCAAGAAAAATACAGGAGCGGCATATGCGCAGGATTATGAGAATGGTTACAGACAACCCACAGATCACCTCCAAAGACCTGCAGGAACATCTTGCTGCAGATGGTGTATCTGTACATCGTTCTACAATTCAGCGCAATTTGCACAAAGAACATGTGTATGGCAGGGTGATGAGAAAGAAGCCCTTTCTGCACGCACGCCACAAACAGTGTCGCTTGTTGTATGCAAAGATTCATTTTGGAACAAAGTGCTTTGGACTGATGACACAAAAATTGAGTTATTTGGTCAAAACAAAAAGTGCTTTGCATGGTGGAAGAAGAACACCGCATTCCAAGAAAAACACCTGCTACCTACTGTCAAATCTGGTGGAGGTTCCATCATGCTGTGGGGCTGTGTGGCTAGTTCAGGGACTGGGGTCCTTGTTAAAGTCGAGGGTCGGATTAATTCAACCCAATATCAACAATTCTTCAGGATAATGTTCAAGCATCAGTCACAAAGTTGAAGTTATGCAGGGGTTGGATATTCCAACAAGACAATGACCCAAAACACAGTTCGAAACCTACAAAGGCATTCATGCAGAGGGAGAAGTACAATGTTCTGGAATGGCCGTCACAGTCCCCTGACTTGAATATCATTGAAAATCTATGGGATGATTTGAAGCAGGCTGTCCATGCTCGGCAGCCATCAAATTTAACTGAACTGGAGAGATTTTGTATGGAAGAATGATCAAAAATACCTCCATCCAGAATCCAGACACTCATCAAAGGCTATAGGAGGCGTCTAGAGGCTGTTATATTTGTAAAAGGAGGCTCAACTAAGTATTGATGTAATATCTCTGTTGGGGTGCCCAAATTTATGCACCTGTCTAATTTTGTTATGATGCATATTGCATATTTTCTGTTAATCCAATAAACTTAATGTCACTGCTGAAATACCACTGTTTCCATAAGGCATGTCATATATTAAAAGGAAGTTGCTACTTTGAAAGCTCAGCCAATGATAAACAAAAATCCAAAGAATTAAGAGGGGTTCCAAAACTTTTTCATATAACTGTATACATACATACATACATACATATACACACATATACATATACAGTATATACACACACATATACACATATATACAGTATATTGTAACAGATAGCCCGGCCACAGACAGACACAACACCAATGTCCAAAACACACAGGTTTATTTACAATAATATTTACAATTTGCTTCCACCCATGCACACACTATTCCTCAGTCCTTTCTCTCTTCTGCTGCCTTCATTCCTCTCTCGCAGGCTCCGTCTTCTTCCTCCCAACTCCGGCTCCACGAATGGAGTAAGGCGGCCCCTTTTATAATGACCCAGATGTGCTCCAGGTGCCTGATGAACTTCCGGTAGCACTCCCCAGTGTGGCGGAAGTGCTGCTCTTGCACCCGGAAGCACTCTGGGCGTACACTATTCCTGGTCTGTTAGCACTTCCTGGTGTACCAGAAGCACTTTCCCCCAGGGATCAAGGACCATCCCGGTGCCCAGGGAAGAGAAGGGCTGCTCTCCCGGTCCCTCCTTCCTCCAGGCGTCCCGGCAGAGCAGGGTTCCCGGCTGTCTATCACTAATATATATATATATATATATATATATATATATATATATATATATATATATGGAAGAGAAGGTCTGTGATACGGTTTGCATATTTGCAGTTGGAGATCCACAAAGGGAGAAAAAACGAATCACGTATCATAAAATAGTTTTATTCCTGAGCTTTCAACCCCTATCAGGGGTCTTCATCAGAGGATAATGCTTAGACTTACAAGAGTCAAAGGCAATATATAGCAACACATTCAGTATGGGGGGGGGGGGGGGGGGGGGGGGGGGGTGGTGAAGAAAGCTCAGGAATAAAAGTATTTTATGATACGTGATTCGTTTTTTCTCCCTTTGTGGATCTCCAACTGCAAATATATATATATATAAATATATATATATATATATAGAGAGAGAGTATATATATTTGTGTATATGTTGAGTCTTGAGAAAAATTTGACAACAGTCCTGAAAAAAACTTGGAGCGTCAGCTGGGCCACCCAGTTTAATGTACAGAACAAAACTAGGTTCAAAACAAAAGAACTAAAGAGGACTCTTTAAAGGTAGGGTTATGTTTTGGGGAGCTCTACATTGGTTGTTGCCCTGGTCCAAAAAGCAAAGCCACCTTTTGGAGACATCTGCTTTTTATACTGTTTATGACAGAAGAAGCAGAACTTCTCTGTCTCAATTGTCCTCATTGGGTGTCTTCTCAGCGTTGTGGTGGGGTATCACATACCTCAGGTGAGCCTAGAAAAGTGATCCTCAGATGCACATGCATGACAATGTGTCTATAATAACTTTATCCCTATTCCTATAACTTTAAGACTGAACATGTCACATGTAGAGCTTCGGCCAATCATGATCTAGTCTTAATCTCTTGAGATCAGAGTCTTACAGTTAGTTGTCTTACATAGAGGTCCCCTACTTTCACATCTACAACCACAGCTTCAGTCTCTTTAAGTCTAGAGCTTCCTGTGGTTCCAAATCTGGCACATCTTCAGCAGGTCCTTCTTACCAAACACATCTAAAACTTCAGGAATAAAAACTACTTTATGATACATGATTCATTTTTCTCCCTTTGTGGATCTCCAGTTGCAAATATATATATGTGTGTGTGTGTGTGTGTGTAGGAAACTATAGTACAATAGAGAAAAAATACATAAAGAAGCTAATAAAAATAAGACAACCCCATAGGCTATTGTTTACAGGGACCAATGTTGGAGCAACCAACCAAAGTTAATGAAAATTCAAATAAATCAAAAGAAATGAAAAAGAATTCCCAACAATTGTACAAAGTTATCAAACAAGAAAAAAATAGATCTATAGTTCAATTTTAAAAAGGGTGCAAAAAAAAAAAAAGACAGAATAGTAAACTAAAGAAAAAATAAAATGCAATCTCATATCAAAAATATCTCAAAATAGCAAATTATAAACAGAAATTCATAGCTGAAAGAAAATCATAAATTAACTATACAAACTAGTTGCAGCACAAACTAGAATTAAATAAGGACGAAATCTTTCTTTGTTTAAATACTTCATTAAATGCTTGTCAGTTTTAGGGCTTTCTTAATCATTTTTTGGAATAGGTTTTACTTCTCAAACCATAATAATGCACAAGTTTGCATACTTGTTTAATATAACTTGAAATGGATTGAATTATATTTCAGATTTTGCCTTCACAACATTAAGTAATATGCTTCTGTATTAATGCTGGGAGTGACTTGCCAAACATGTGAGGGTCTTTCCTATTAGAGAACAGAACCAAGTGCCTTCCTTTTCCGTGCTGTCTCATAGTGCTATTAGAAGCCACACACAACTTTCAGCATCAACCGAAAATGCATCAGAGAGAAGATACAACATTTCAACCAAAACAATCAAAAAACAACAACATATCGTAACTTTTTTAAAGCGTTGAACCCCATCCAAATGCACAAAAAAAATCAAGTTCTGAAATAATCCTCTGCGTGTATCTTTCTTCGGGTACCCAACCTGATGATGGATCCTACACAGAAGAGCTAACCAACCAACTGTCAAAGTCAGAATGCAAAATGAAAATCTGAGGATGTTGACTGCAGTGAGCCTCAGGTCAGAATGTGATCTTTTCTCATTCAGTCTTCCTTTTCTTTGCAGCTGCTTTGCTCTGCTGGAAAGAACCTCCAACTGAAGGAGGAAGAGGCTGAGATGCTGCGTATGGAGCTGCAGATGGTGGAGACGGAACGCGTGCGTCTCTCCCTACTTGAAGAGAAACTTGCTGACGCCTTGGCACTTCTTCTACAGCTTCGAGCTCAAGTAATTTGAGTAACTAAGCAGTCCTTACAGTAGAGAGGGGGGATAGTGAAGAGTGATTTCGTTACATTGGTGCAGGCCAGGACAGTTCTTCTGTTACTTGGAAACTGTATCCACTAATGGACTTTTGAAATCGCTAGTGACAGCTCATGACATCATGCCCTCCAATCAGGAGTGAAATCCAGGCCCTAATTAACAGAACATTTTCATCTCTTTCCTTTAGAACATTTCCAGAAGAGCTTTAGGGAAGATTCTGATGGACATACTTGATATATGTAGCCAGTGTGAAACTGGTAAGTATGGCTCTCACTTTTCCTTCCCTTTCTGCTATGGGCTCCTTATCCATGTGATCAGGTGGCCTTTAGAGAGTTAGAAGAATTCTACTTCACTGCATATGCAGTAAGAAAAACTAGACAACATCTCCAGAGCAATCTTACCATGTTATTTGTGTTGAAGCTTGGTTAAATACTGCAAAACATTTTGTGATATGTTTTGGCAGGAGATGAGCTTGATGGTTAATATGAAAAGGCTGTTAAGATCTGTACAAAAAAAATGGGAGGATTAAATACAAATTGGGAAAGGTCAAAGCTTTGGGATTCTAGAGATCCAGATGTGACAGACTTAGACATCGAGAGTATAAAGGTCCAAGTCTGGTAGGTTGAGACACTGAGAGGCTAAAGCTTTAGAAGTGAGAAGATGTCTATACTCAGAAATTTGCTCATGGTGACTCAGACGCCCCTTTCATTAAATTCTCCTTGCAGCTGAAGGACTCTAAATCAAGACCATTAGGTTATAGAAGTAAAGGAGTATTCCCCTCTCTCAAGTGACCAATAGGACTCTGACAGTGAGGACATCTTCTTGTCGCAGTGGGCTCTCTCCATTCTTCTTCACTACAGAATTTGACACGTAAAATTTCTGAAGCTTTAGATGAGTTACAGAGAGACCTCCACATATCAGAGTGTAAAACAAAGACCTGCTAAAGCTGTAGATGTGGTTAAGACCAAGAAAGGATGAAGGCCCAGGTGTTTTTTTAGATGTAAAAGGGTAGCAAGACAAGTCCATGTCCACACCCCAAAAAGCTGAAGTTTTAAATGTGATTCGTAAGAAGGACCTGCTGAAGATGTGCCAGATTTGGAACCACAGGAAGCTCTAGACTTAAAGAGAGTGAAGCTGTGGTTGCAGATGTGAATGTAGGGGACCTCTATGTAAGACAATGACCTCTTCTAGCTTCAGGTCTAACTGTAAGACTCTGATCTCAAGAGATTAAGACTAGATCATGATTGGCCGAAGCTCTACATGTGACATGTTCAGTCCTAAAGTGGCGCTGGATGCAAGAGGAGACTACAAAATAATGAAGGTATAAATGCTAAAGAGGCTAAAATTTCATATATGACATGTGAGACCACCAAAAGCTGGTTTGGGACTCCAAATCTGATTGCAATGAAACAAAAGGGTCCTAAAGCTGCAAATGTAACTGAGTGATACCCCTAAAAATCTTATTGTGATAGCTAAGATGATGGATCTAACTACAAGAGCCTGTAGGTCTTGATGTGTCATTTCAAACCGTGAGAGGCTGTTGCTTCAGAAATAACCAACTTAGACCTAGAAAGGTTGAATTTTTGCATCTGACAGATGTACAACTTAATGAGTGAAAAGATGAGATTGTAACAAGCTGATGCTTATTTAGAACTGAAGAGAGTCTGACAGCCTGAGATACTTAGAGGTCAGACACGCTATCACAAGAGGATGAGGCTCCAAATTTAACAAGGCAAGATCATGAAAGGTTCGAACATTTTATATGATAACAAGGATTTAAGAAGTGACAGAGAAGGATTATAAAAGGCGTTTAAAAATGAAATTAGGGACAGACAGTTGACTAAATGAGTGTAAGAGAGAGGTGAGGCCTAATTTAGAACATTACAACAATCGTGATGCGAGCAGGCTATTAAGCTAACAAGCTTGTCTAGCCTCCTATTCCCTAGATTGTCCAAAATAACATCAAGTCAAGATCTGAATGGTCTCTAAAGTCCTATCTCTCCTCCACACACTTTGGTATTTTTTTTTCCATGTGTCTATGGTTCTTTGCTTAAGCTTTCTGGATTTATAGTATTTACCTTCACTAATGTCCTACTCACACCTGCATATCCTTTAGGTTCTTCACACTTCCCAGGGCTTCTGGACACACTGTGCCAGCAGCTTAGGTGCTGTGAGCTGCTAGTAGAGTCAACAAATGGACAAAACAGCAAAGGACAAGCACGCAGCACAGTCAACTCCCTGATAATCTCTTGCTGAAGGAAGGCCATGTGCGTCATCAGCAACCAGACATCCCGTATTCATGGAGGTCCAGCAAAGTACACGTCCGCATCTGAAGCGTAAAACATTTTCAATATACTGTAACAAACCAGCAAAAGCCATTACACACAGCAATGTTTACTTGGACTGAGTAAAGTGTGAAAAGGTGCTGCAGAAAGTGGAGAAGATAATCACTTCAGGTTTTTTTATTAAAATTTGTTTGTTCTGAATATCCATTTCATGGTATCTGTGTTAATTTAGATTGGGTATTAAGAAAACTGTAACAAATGACTGAAGGAAAACTCATTTGTGTTTATGAGCTTGCTTTTTATGTATGTCAGGAATGACTTTAATTGTGTTGCTTTTTACTTTGGGCCTTGCTGTAGATGTCCTGGAAAAGCGAGTTCTGCACAATTTATTTCTGTACTATGTATGGGAAATGCTGGCAAAGATATAATAATCTAAAGAGTTCTATATACAAGGTTTATTTTTTAGATGATAATTATACTATATGTCCTTTAGCAGATATTTAATGTTTGTATTTTCTAAGTATGTATTGCCCTCTACTGTTCAGTTAAGGGGCCATCAAGAGACTATTTATTTGCTTTCTATTTTGCCATTTTGGAGACTTTACATGGAGGTCAAAATATACTTCAGTAATAAACACTTTGGCTGAATAAAATCTGTTTATTTTATGTTTATTTTCAAATAACTGCAGTCATCCATCTTTTTAACTTCATGTTCTAAATCAAGGGGTGAAGGAAAGTTGATGGTAGCATCAAGTACGAGGCAGGAACAAACCTTACATGGGACACTGAGCAAGATGATTAAAGTGCTCTGGTTCAAAATAGCATGAATAAGTATTTGTGTTGAACATGTTACTCATAATGGTGCTAAAAGTGAAAGACATGATACCAAACACAGACCAATCAGAGTCTGCACATGAAAGGAATTACTGGATTAAGATCTGTCCACGCCAGTGACATGCTGTTAAGATAGACCTGGGCTCAAATAGTGAGCATACTCTGTATGCTCTGTGAGACACCCACACTGGAAAAATGGATATCAAGTTGGATAAACTGATGATTGAGTTGTTGAAACAATGGTATCAATCAAGTCTTGTGTTGTAGCAACCCATTGCTAGTGTACACAGACCAGTGCCATGTTGCCTGTTATTAGATGGTGTGGCAGACGACCAGGGACCTTGCCCCACCAGGACACCTGGATCAGTGAAGGACCGGTAAAGGGGCAATATCTTCCCTGGATGCAAGAGGGCAGCCCCCCTGATTTCCATCAAGGGCCACGAATATGGAGCTAGGAAGCTCAATCCTGTGGGGGTCCGTGGCCCAACCAAAGGGCTGCCTGAATAGTTCCTGAGCCCTCGGAGGACAGCACTTCCGCCACACCAGGAAGTACTGCCACTCCAGGAACTGTGTACACCCGGAGTGCTTCCGGGTGCAAGGGCAGCACTTCCGCCACACCAGGAAGTGCTGCCGGAAGACCATCACCAAGCACCTGGAGCCCATCCTGGGCGTGATAAAAGGGGCCGCCTCACTCCCTTCGAGGAGCCGGAGTCGGGAGGAGGAAGACAGAGCTCGCGAGAGAGGAGTGATGGTGGCTGAAGAGAGAAAGGACTGAGGAATAGTGTGTGCGTGGGTGAAACCAAATTGTAAATATTATTGTAAATAAACCTGTGTGTTTTGGACATTGGTGTCATGTCTGTCTGTGGCCGGGCTATCTGTTACAATGGAGACAAAGTCCTTATGGTATGGTCCACTTCTGTCAAAGTTTGTGTACACGGCAAGCTGTTTTTTGAAAGACGCCACTATGTCCAGTACTGATGAGTCTATCGACATTAGTAAGCCTTAATTGACAGCTATAATGATGCATATATATACACACATACTGTATATACACTATGTCTGGCATATACTATATATAAACTCCTCAACAAATTTAAGGAAACACCTTGAAAACACATCCTGCTGGATGTTTACACTGATATGGACTGTGTAATATGTTAGGAACGAAAGGATGCCACATCGTTTGATAGAAATGAAAATTATCAACCTACAGAGGGCTGAATTCAAAGACACCCCAAAAAATCCAAGTGAAAAAATGATGCGGCAGGTTAGTACATTTTGCTGAACTTTCATTGCAGCAACTCCAAATCGTACTCAGTAGTTTGTATGGTCCCCACCTGCTTGTATGCATGCCTGACAACGTCGGGGCATGCTCCTAATGAAACAATGGATGGTGTCCTGGGGGATCTCCTCCCAGATCTGGACCAGGGCATCACTGAGCTCCAGAACAGTCTGGGGAGCAACCTGGTGGTGCCGGATGGACCGAAACATAATGTCCCAGAAGTGTTCTATTGGATTTAGGTCAGGCAAGCGTGGGGGCCAGTCAGTGGTATCAGTTCCTTCATCCTCCAGGAACTGCCTGCATACTCTCGCCACAAGAGGCAGGGCATTGTCGTGCACCAGGAGGAACCCAGGATCCACTGCACCAGCTTAGGGTCTAAAAATGGGTCCAAGGATTTCATCCCGATAACTAATGGCAGTCAAGGTGCTGTTGTCTAGCCTGTAGAGGTCTGTGTGTCCCTCCATGGATATGCCTTCCCAGACCATCACTGATCCACCACCAAACCAGTCATGCTGAACGATGTTACAGGCAGCATAATGTACTCCAAGGCTTCTCCCGACCTTTTCACGTCTGTCACATGTGCTCAGGGTGAACCTGCTATCATCTGTGAAAAGCACAGGGTGCCAGTGGTGGACCTGCCAATTCTGGTATTCTTTGGCAAACGCCAATCAAGCTCCACGGTGCTGGGCAGTGAGCACAGGGACCACTAGAGTACTTCGGGCACTCAGGCCACCCTCATGAAGTCTGTTTCTGATTGTTTGGTCAGAGACATTCACACCAGTGGCCTGCTGGAGGTCATTTTGTAGGGCTCTGGCAGTACTCATCCTGTTCCTCCTTGCCCAAAAGAGCAGATACCAGTGTGACAATGCAGGTCCACTCCACGCTCCCATCTTCTTTACGGGAGCCCTGAACCCAACACCGTTGGTAATGTCACCAAGATGAGCTGACATATGAGGACAATTCTCTAATGAAGCCAGGGGATATTTCCAAAAAATGTCAAAGTGCTTTTATTAAAACAATAATCACAGTGTCTGAACAAAAAGTGCATCAGGTTCAATAAAGACATCATAAAACCAAGTGTTCAGTGGGGATAAAAAAAAACCCATAAATAAATCCTTTAAAATCCGAGGTTAAAAAATGCAGAAGTTAAACTAAAGTCTCTCTCATTCTCCCCGGCTCACACAATGCTCCCGCAGCCGGCAGAGACCCAACAGCCACGAGCTCCTTTCACCCGACCTCTGTCTTAGCTGCCTGCATGCATTGCTGCCAGACCAACCGAGGTCAAGCTCTCCTCCCTTCATCCTTTGCACTCCTGTAGTCGCTCCTCGGATCCCTCGAGAGGACACCTGCCTTGCTCACCCCACTCACTCGAACATTCAGTGGGGTAGACTAACCCCTAGAGCGCCACAACCAAACGCTCCTACGCTGGGCCCCAGCTTGTGCTGTCTCCTGCTTCTAGGTGGCCAGAAAGGCTCTTTTTACGTCCTTTCACCTTGATTTATCTATCCATCTATATTCCCCCTTTCCTGATGTTGACCCGTATATACTATATAGCCCCGTCTCCCCGTGTGCCACCACAGGAAGCCAATGAAGCAATTGAGAACGAACGCACCCACACGTGCAGGTGCGACTCGCTCCAACTACCTCATTAACTCCCCGTAGTCAATCACGCCCACGGAGAACAACACGGCTATACGGGTTAAAACCTGGCCCTTTTTTTTGAAGCCGCAGACCCACTATACCACAAGCAGTCCTGCTGATGGGTTAAGGACCTACTACGACCCTGTCCAGCTCTCCTAGAGTAACTGCCTGTCTCCTGGAATTTCCTTCATGCCCTTGAGACTGTGCTGGAAGACACAGCAAACCTTCTGGTAATGACACGTATTGATGTGCCATCCTGGAGAAGTTGGATTACCTGTACAACTTCTGTGGGGCCCAGGTATCGCCTCATGTAGTGACATTGACCGTAGCCAAATACAAAACTAGTGAAAAAACAGTCAGAAAAGATGAGGAGGGAAAAATATCAGTGGCCTCCACCTGTTAAACCATTCCTGTTTTGGGGGTCGTCTCATTGCTGCCCCTCTAGTGCACCTTAATTTCATTAACACCAAAGGGGCTGAAACTGATTAACAATCCCCTCTGCTACTTAACTGACCAGGTCAATAGCCCAGACATTTCATTGACTTAATGCTATACTTTGATTAAAAAGTGTTCCTTTAATTTTTTTGAGCAGTATATATATATGTAACACACTAGGGGGTTCCCCCGTGCTTGCTTTGCTTGACAGCCACTTAGCGTCTCTGCCGCTCACATTGTGAAGCGGGTGGCTGATCGCACCCCAAGGAGACGCGGTCGCTCTGAAACCCCCTCTGGGGGAAATGGGAAACAAATAGGTTTTTTTACTGCATCTTTGCTTGATCAGCTGCTGGATGATCACCACATCTTGCACGGCGCTTCAAACATTTAAAAGCCTGTACAGCAGCCGTCCTACTGTTTGCATTTTATTTCCGGCCCCGGGCCTGGTTAAATCTGTTGGTACAAAGTTCTGTCTTGTGAGACGTGAGTTCTTGATATTTTTTAGTTTAGAATTTAAAAGCGAAATAAGAATCTGAAAATCTACCAACATCACATTGAAGTTCGATAAATTCTGAAAAGAATGATACCAAAGATATATATGTAGGTTTTATAATAAGCCAGATTTAAAGCTTGACAAAAAACGTGACATTAAAAACGTCACCATTACACTTTTAGCCTCATACTATATATATATATAGTATATATATATATATATATATATATATTATATATATATATATAATCCTTGATATACATAGTATGTGTAAAAATTGATCAATTAATTCTGTATACCACCAGTTACAGTTAATCCCTTTATAAGATGCAGAATTATAGTTTTACTAGCTGTGCTAACCATCTAAGATAATGAACGTAGACCTCAGCATTAATGTTTGCAGTGCACCAAGTCATGCATATGTCTTTGTGATATGCCATTTGGTATGGGATTCACAAAAGCAGTGTTAATGTTTGTAATGTGCCATCTTTTGGAATGACATAGTAACAAGACAAGACAATCACACAGACACTTATTCTTTCATTAAGGTGGATAGAATCATTACTGTCATATGTACTGAGTACTGCAAAATTATTACTTGTATGTGGTAATCACCATGTTACATCCAGTGCTTCTTACATTTCTGTTAACATGCCCTGTACTCAAGGCCAGATTAAGATCTCCCTTTCCAACAGGCATCTGGGAAACTTAGCTCCTAAACAGAGTTCATTATACTTTTAACAGTGCAACAGATGGACACCGGGTCCTTAATCGTTTCATCAAACAGGAGGTGGCGTCCCAACCACAGATACTTGGTTGTTTCATTGAGCTTGTTTGGTGAAAAGGCCTCTTGTTGTCACAGGCCCCTGGGCGCACACCCAGAATGCCCTAATCTGCCTCTGCCTGGACTCTTCGTTTGTTCCTGTGTCTACAGCCTCCTGTGTTCTTTGCTTTATTTTAATCCACAGTTGCAAATCTTCTTCCATTCAGTCACAATTCTAATTTTGGAAACAAGAAGAAGTCACAGGAAGCTAGGTTTTTGTAAATACAGGCAGTGTGAAGCAACACCACATTGTTTTTGATTAAAAAAATTTTTCATTGATAATGCCTTATGTGCAGATAGGCTGTCATGGTGCAAAATGCAGTTGTATGTGCATCACTGCTTCAGACTTTTTCTTGCTGATGCTTTCCTGTAGACACATTATCAGTTCAGTGTCTTGTCAGTGTTCAGTCTGTTCGTGGGGAACAAACTCAGGCTCGTCAGTGTTAAGAAACACAATCATTACTGTCTCTTGAAAATCTGACCTGGTGGCTTGAAGAAAAAAAAATCACCAATGATCCCTGCACAATTGTAGAAGAAATGCCTGAAACACACAGATCATCAGCTGAGCATGACGCCACTCGTTGGACTGATTATTCACATCTGTAGATACACAATACCTAGTGGTAGCTGCACCTTACTCCCGTGCTTTTGAATGATTCCAGGAATCATATGAATAACAGATGACTTTTGCAGTACCTAAACTAAAGTGCTACCTCGCAATGTTCTTCACAGCAATATAACTATCAAGCTGGCTATGTTTGCTGATGACACTAACCTGTGTGGATATAAAAGAGCCAACAGGATCATCAGAGATGAACATGGACAGAATTCAAACTCAAGAAGACTCTTCACCATTGAATTTAAGGAAGTTAATGTAAAGTGTTACATATAAAAAGTAAAAATGTTAGATGGAAGCCCTTTGAGAAGACTTCATAGTTGACTCTTCACTATTTACATCCAGTCAGTATACAGAAGCGATTAAGGAGACTAATAAACTTTTACATTGTATAGCATAATATGTGAAGTACAAGTTAAGGCAGGCTATGCCTTAACGTATGCAATGTACTAGCAAGGCCTCATCTTGAATATTGCGTGAAATTGTACTACAAAAAGACATAACAGCACAAGAGAAAGTTTAGAGATGAGCAACTAGGCTGTGAGGTATAAAAGAAATGATTGAAAGTTTTTAATCTTTCCTTTTATGAACTGGATCCTACATGACTGCAAAAAAGAGTATGCAGCCTCCAAAAGGCTTCACTTACCAGTAAAGGTCTCCTTTGCCTGCCTGGAAAAAGCCTCACTCGGATGGGCTAACTCAACACTCCAATGGCCTGCCTCAGGCTTTGCAGGCCTAAAGGGGATGAAGCCCACAAATCACCTTTAAATGTCTTAAATGATCACAAAAAGCTCCACCAGAAGAGGCTAATCACAAACCTTGGCCGGTGCAAAGATAGGCTAACAAACAATCTTTATAAAAGAAAAGGTATTTTCAAAAATTCAAAACAAGGAAAAGCTATGATGAATAGAAAAAAGACACAAGGAGTTGTCTAAAAGTAAGTCTTCAAGCAAACAAATCCTAAAACAAATTCCTATAAGCTAAATCCTTAAAATAAAAGCAATAATAATTGAAAAACTAGAAAATCCCAAAATAAACATAAATACTCACATTTCACAGTATCAGTTACAATGATTCCCACTTGAACATTTCTTCTTTATTACGATATTTCCAGTAAGCTTTACAGTGCAGCAATACATTTTCAGCTGTTCCCATTTTATTACAATACACAATCCCTACTTCGGTTTCCATGGCCTATATAGGGCTGGGGGCAGTTCCTCAATGGAGATCTCCTTGGCATTAACCCCAGGTGTTACTAAGGCTCAAAATTCAATACAATTACGTTTTTTTCCCCAAGGCAGGCTCAGGATGACGGTAATGGTCCATTTCTACAGTGTTAAGCCTAAAAAACTGTAGGACAGTATTGTTCTGCCATCTAGTGGATAAACTAACATCATGCAGCAAAAAAACATGAATAACCCCTATGTGTTTTGGTGGACTAAAGTAGCTCATTAGTATTCATTAGTGGGGCGGAGCCTTCAACCAAAGCACAATGGTGTGTAAACGAGCAGCTGTAAAGTCAGCTCAAGTAAGATACCTTTATTGTCACTGTACATTACAATGAAATATCAAATAATCAAGACAATAAACTAAGTAAACAGAGTATGAGAAGCACAGTTACTATTAACAGTTCCAAATATACACAGTAAAAGAAAAGGTAAACATGCAGGCATAAACAGAGAAATAATAAATGAAGTCACAGTGAAGATTACAGTCAATGCAATGGTCATGATTTCCACATGGGTCATGTATAAGTTTGTCACTATGGGTGGTTGATGCAGAAGTTCACTTCTATCAGTGGTGGTTCTGTATAGGAAAGGGGAGTGATTGCTGTGCACTTAATAGTCTGATTGCTTTGGGGTAAAAGCTGGTCTTCAGCCTGGTAGTGTGGGTATGCAGGGCTCTGAAGAGCCTGCCAGAGGGCAGAGGAGTAAACATGGTATTACAGGTGTGGGTTGGATCTCTACAAATGTTCTTCGCTATTCTGCTGCAGTGGGTAGTGCAGGTATCGAAATGGTGATGGTAGTCAAGTGCCAGTAATTCTCTGAGCCATTTTGATGATACACTGGAGGGTCTTCCTGTTCTCAGAAGTGCAGCTAGAGTACCACACTGCATTGCAGTGCATGATGACAGACTCTAATATTCTTTAGAACAAACTAAAACTGAGCCATTAGTTGAACCAAGCAATAATGATGACAGTGTGAATTGGCCATCAGATGTTGACACGGATAGTGAAACTGATGCACGCAGCACTATACGACCGAATCGCCATGGGATGCCTGATGAACTTACTCACGTGAAGTTGTAGCGGGGATTTGGTATGAAATTGAAAGATAAGAAAGATGTTAGTCCACTAAGCAATGCTCACAAGGCAGCAATTGTACAGGGTGGGGCAGAAATAACTCCCACATTTCAAAGGGGGATTGAAAAAAAATGGTACGAGGTATCACCAAAAACTTTTTATTTCCCAAATGTAGATATAAAAAAGTTTTTTTACTTTAAGTTTTAAAAATTATATCGTCCAAATGGTGGCCTTGATGGCTGATACACATTTGGAGCCATTCTTGGAAGTTTTCCATCACTCTCACTAGCATGTCGGGCGAAATTCCTTCAATTTCTTCTTGAATGGCCTCCTTCAGTTGGTCCAAGGACTGAGGACGATGTTTGAAAACCTCGGCCTTGAGGTACCCCCACAGAAAAAAGTCACAAAATGTCACAATGAAGGTCAGTATGCAAAATTCGCCTCACAGTTCTTTCCGAAATCCGAAGAGTTGAGGCATGTTTCCGTGCTGAACGCGCTGGAGACAGCTCAATCGAAGCCCTCACTGCAACAATGTTTTTGGGTGTTCTTACATTTTTGGGACGTCCGGGTGGTTTTCTCTTCAGTGCAGCTCCTGTTGCCCTTACTCTTTGAACCCACAGCAAAATCGTTTTCCGGTCTGGAACACTTTCATTAGCACGTAAACCGAACCGCGTGCGAAACGCCCTCTGCGTCGCAGTTACAGATTCGCCATTTTTGAAAAAAGCCTCCATGCTCACCCGACCACGGCATGGTGACGACTGAAAACTTTATTATGTACCCTACCTAACGGAATGGACCGCACCCCTCTACCTGCTTTGGGGACCCCACAGTGATTTTTAGAAATGTGGGAGTTATTTCTGCCTCACCCTGTAGTTTGTGTCAGAGGAAATGTGAAAGTCACCAAGTCTTGCGCTGTGGCAGCCTATAATAACACAAGGGGAGCGTGTGCAGATCAGGCACTGACATTTTACCCATTCATGCTCAAGCAACAGAAAAACTATTAAAAGAAAAGTGCTCAAAGAAACATGCTTCTACTGTCTTGGTTGTATGTTAGTGACTGTCTCTTATTTTTTCTACTGTATTTATGTTGAAATTTTGGTATTTACATATAACATCATTTTTTCTTGTTGAAAGAAAATAAAATATTTTAACTCATTTTTCTGTGGCTAAACATAATGCTAGGGAAGCTAGAGAGATAGTATGTAATTATGAACATAAAAAATATATAAAAATAAATCACAGAACTCAAAAACAATAACAAGTTTAAGCAAAAATAGGTTAAAATGAGACATGACAGAAATTTTCAGAATTATGCAAGGAATTGGATTTCAACTGTTTCGAATATGAGAGCACAGATGAGAACATGCCAAGGGGATATTTCTTACAAATTTTAGGAGAACCACAGTGGAACAAAGTGCAAAGCAGGCTTATGAAAATGAATACTTTTGAGACATTCATAACTCAAATCAATGATATTTTGCAAGAGCTAGGTGAATAGTGATTTACAAGTTACATTAGGGCTGTTGCGTCACGCATATGCGCCTAGGAGACGGTTTAAAGTCTCAAATAGTGCCATTTCTCAGTCGGACCAGGGATTGGCGCTGTCATCTGATCCTTTCTTCTTTTGTCCTTCTGCAGACCACCCGAAGAACTTGCCTCCCAATGACATCATCACCAGTCTAGCCCCTGCTGTTGTCACTTTCCGGCCCTCTTTGATGATATCATATTCAGCACCCAGAACCACTCTTCCTGCCACATCAGTTCCTATTCCTGCCTCTCTTCCTCTGTTCAGCCATATTTATAGAACATTTTTTCAACCTATTAGTCAGTTCTATTTTGGAATACAGTCTGTAAAGACATGTTTATTTTCAAACATGCCAGTTTTTTCAAGTATACAGAGTTTCACCTTCAATGGGAAGAACGAGAACGCATCATCCCCAAATGATTAGTTCATCTCAGAAGTGGAGTTGTTTGGCTACTCATTTCAGTTGCCTGTTGAACTGGTGACACTCCCAATCTCACTCTGGCATGGAGCTTTGTTTTCACACAACCAGTATTCTTTTCTTCAAGATGGAGTGATCCAAAATGAACCGCTGTGAGATTTCAAATAATAGAAGCAGAAACTCCCAGGTACCCCATCCCATTGTTAATGTGAATGATGCGACAACAGAAAAATGAACAATAGTAGAAGAGTCCTGATAGAGAACAAGCAGACAACACACAGAGAGTCACGCCGTAAGAAATATCAATCTTTTTTTTATTATGCAGATCATTTATAAATACAGTAGGTACAGTAAATGTTTGGAACTAATGGCACATTGGTGCAGACAATCAAGGGAGCATGCCAACTCAGAAATGCATGCCTTTCAAGGTGCAAACTGAAGAGTTCTAGCACTTGCACAGCAGTCCTCGCCTTTCTGTTCTTTTACAGCACTGGCAGGTAAAATTTAAAAGAAAATGAGAACAGCTCTTCCAGGTATGCTTTCTCATATTGCTAGTGTGTATCCCCAACTGAGAGATGAACTTTGTCACTTGCATCACTCTTGTAAAAGGAAAAAACAGTTGTCATGACGACACCTTCCCATCAAGCCTTTCCTGGCAGTGGTTAGTGATTACAAGTTAGGCTGCAAATATAAAAAATACAGAAAGGAAAGAAAGGAAGCTCAGTAATTTTGGAGGGACTGGCAGCTTTGAATAATGGGATATTAGCCATAAAAATAAAAATGGGGTACCAAAGAGAACCTTGGTAATCAACACCCTGAAGGTGTAGTCCACACTCCTGGTTTAGTGCAGACTGCTCCTCGTGTACTCCTTTGCACATCACCACTGAAAATAAAGTGGTGGCATTTTTCAGGTTTTTCACTTGCTGGATTTTTTTTCTGGTCTGTAAGCTGCAAAAATATCAAAGGCAAACTAAAAAAGCTAAATGTGTTCCTGTGCTCAGTTGACACTGGCTAACAGCACGTTATCAAATTCTTAACATCAAAAACATTCCATGTGAGAATTTCAGACATGCTTTTCGGTGGAATTAAGGAGATTCACATAGATTTACTTGAAGATGATCTCCTCTGGTTTTGGAGGTGGAGCCTTGGGAAAAGAGTGCATGGTGTGATTGCAGTTTGGGATCCATGAAGGAAGTTAGGGGTAATTAGAGATAATGGTCGGTATTTTTAACAAGCAAAACAATACAGTCAGAAGTATTTAAATTATTTATTCATTATGTTTGTTATGATTATTATTTTTCTTTTACTCTATTTACTGTTTGTTCATATCTTTATGGTTATTCTGGTGACATCATTATGTCGTCATTTTGTGAGTTTGTTCTCACGGAAAACACCATTGTGTGCTTCTAGGTTTTATGGGTGCTGCTATTTTGGATCAGCAGCAAGTGGTTTCGGCTGCTAGGCATGGAATACGCATGCCAGATGACTTATGACAACACGGGGACCATGTTACTCACTTAGTGAGGACTTACTCACTTGAGAGAGACTTGCGTTGAAGCAACAAGTCTATTATAAATTGAAAACCAGAATCAAAGCTATGTTGTTAGGTGGGTTTGCCTTTGAACTTGTTTAACGATGATTGCTGATGCATGCGACACTATATGACTGAATCGCCATGGTATGCCTGATGAATTCACTCATATGAAGTTGCAGCAGGGATTTGGGATGAAGTACAAGCTAAAAGGAAGACCTTTGTTGATTTTTGCCACTTGTTATTTTTCAATCTATCCAACAAAATACTTCTACAGTAAGCCTATCTGAACACAATAGATATGCGAAAAGACAGCAGAGACAAAAGCACAGGCAAGAAGATAAAGAAATCACAAAAAAAGATAACAAAAAAGTAACATTGGCTTTCCATAAAAAATATGAAAATGCAATGTAGGGATGTGGGTTATACTGTCAATAATTCAGATTTATCTGCACTCTGAAAATCTTTGCTGATCCCTCATCTCAGGAATAGGTAATGTGATGTGGTGGCGGAGACGATGGACTGTTCAATCCCTACAACTGGCTCACTGTGACCATGACCAAGTCAGTTGGCCTTCTGCGGTGGAGATAAAAAAATGATAACATCTAGCATAATAAGTATTTTTGTTTATGTTTTACAGATTGTCTTTATGCTTTTATGTTTAAATAAATCCATTGATCAGATATGAACTTTGCAAGCTGAATTTCCAAAGCAGGAATTTACTGGCAAAGCCAGCTAGCCTGAGGGAATACAGGCCACAACCAGAATAAGAGCTGGACTCAACAATGGTGCTGTGGCTGAATACGATTGGTATGAAGTAGGGAGTCAGTTTATCCTATTGGTCCAGGAGGTACATTAATGGAAATAAAGACAGGCAACAAAGTAGCTCAGTCTCCCTGCCATTTCCCATCCATGGAGGAGAGGACCACCTCTTTGGCAGCAATATTCAAAGGCCTTGCTGGATCAAGGACCATGTTGAACCAGGCCAAACGAAAGACTAATCAATAAGACCATGAGCCGCCTGGTAGCCTACTATCCAGTTGTGTTAGTTTTGTCAACGCTCACATTTGCATTGTTTATTATTTTGGGCACATTATCAATATTACATAAATAAATTTATAACTTCTCTCCTGCCTTTTCTGGTACTATGTTAAATTGTCTGGGGTTATAGATGTAAAAGAAAGAGAAAGTGCTGAACTACAGTAAGAGAAAAGTATGGAATTTGAGACATTTTATTAAGGTCCATATCATAAAGTATATAAAAGGGGAGAACAGGGTCACCCTATGACCCTAACACAACAAAACATTTTTCATTGTGCCAAGCTCAGAAAATAAAGTCTGTGCACTGTTCTGAAAATGGGGTTGGTAGACTGATATGGATAGAAACATCAGGTAACTAATAAATAAAAATGTAAACCTTAGACTGGACAGAAAACTGGCACAGAGGCACAGGGTGGAGGTCACTACAGTGCTAACCAATGTGGCTGTAACCCCAACCTGATCTGACCACTGGCAAACAGCCTTAGTAGGATGTAATACTTACAAATTATCATCGTTTAAAATTGACAGATTAAATGGATAGTCTTGCAACAAAAAATCTAATTACTCGATTTAATGAATGAAAACAATTAAGGTGGTCTTGTTAGAAAGGGTCTGTGTGACACTTTTTGAGAAAATTGGTGACATTATGATGCAAGCTTGGTTCACACAAGAGATAACTAGGATAGGTAACAATACAAACCCGTCATTCATAGAATAAATATAAATGTATGTTTTACTCATTACTCTTCAAAAATATATATTACCCACCAATTTTCTCTGGCTCTTAGGTAAAAGCTATACAGTTAAGAAGCCAAGAACTGCATTCATAACTAGACATAATACCTGTACAAAAAGTGCAAGAAATATACTACAATTCTCACAACTTACAGTTCCACCAAACATGTATGGCATAGCAGATGACAAATTTAAAAATAAAGCCACGACAAAAACAATCAGGAGCTACAAAATTCTTGGAATTCTCACATAATTTGTGCCAAAGTTAAAAATAAATAAATTAATAAATATCCCATACATTCTGTAACCTGCTTATCCGTTTGAAAGTCAGTGGAAGCTCATACCTGTGATGAAAGCAAGGTGGGAACCAATTCTCAGTGGGGTGCCAGTCATTGCAGGGTACAGACTCTCCTGTAGGGCCAGTTCTAAGTTCCTATTGATCTTTGGGTTGTGGGAAGAAAACTAGGGAGAAACACAGGCTTGGGAAGAATTCCACAAAGACAGCGTCTGGGCTGGGACTCTAACTCATAAAGTTAATTTAGGGAAAAATACAAAACTGAACTGTACTGCTTAATAAATATAATAATTGAAATAAATGACAATTTATTATATTTTATATATTTGTACTGTAGGGCGGCACGGTGGAGTTTGCATGTTCTCCCCGTGTCTACGTGGGTTTCCTCTGGGTGCTCCGTTTTCCTCCCATAATCCAAAGACATGCAGGTTAGGTGTGTGTGTGTCCTGTGGTGGGTTGATGCCCTGCCTAGGATTGGTTCCTGCCTTGCACCCTGTGTTAGCTGGGATTGGCTCCAGCAGACCCCCCGTGACCCTGTGTTTGGAATCAGCGGGTTAGAAAATGGATGGATGGATGGATTTGTACTGTAAATTTATTTATAATGCATTTTAAAATTATTATATGAGATTTATTTCATTCAAAATGTATCTGTTGATTTATTTATTTATTTGTGCAGTAATTATTATTTGTTTTCTTTAAGTTTTAATTTTGGCACATATTATGCATAATATTTAACCAGCAGAATGGATTTTTATACAATGAACAGTAAGGTTTGTAATACTTCCATTTTAAAAAAAAACAGCAGATGGCACTGTGGCAAGCAAAAAATAATAATACATTTGATAAATACAATTAACATGATTGGGAAAAATTAAAATACATTCTCACTGAGCAAACATTAAAAGAATCTTAAAATACCACTGAAATGAGTCTGTACATTTTTGGGCAGTACTCTTTCCAGGTATTTTTGTTGGGTATTATTTCATTTCATCTTGAATAAAGCAATAAATGAAAAAATCACTACTCTTTTATGGTATCAATAAAAAGTAACAAGATTTGTCACAAATTTGAAAAACATATACATGTGCAGCTGTCATGGATTGAATCCAAACATTTCCATTAACAAGGAGCTTCATCATTCATACACCGTACTATTCAGCTATCTTATAATAATTAAGAAGTGAAGAAATTTTCATCAGATTAAACCATGGTGGCCTTTGGCGAGATCAGACAGGCATATGAAGAAGTTAACATCCACTTCTTTCACAACATGCATGAAGTATTTTGAGAAGTTTTATGGAACATAAAATGAAGGCTAATTAATTTGTTGGGAAATCGTGCAAACTCGCTTCATTACTCAAGCTTTTGCTACAGGGGGAAAAAAAAAAAAAAAAAACATATGAAATGCCTATCTAAGACGAAAAATCTGAATTTTTTTTTCTCACTGATTCTTAGTGTTCAACAGTCTAAGAACATAAATGAGAAGCCTGATTTAGGAACTGTGTAAACACCAGATGGCGGAAATGGCCTTCACAGGGATCCTAGTGGGATCCTTAACTGGCACTCTCACAATGCCCATTTTGAAGAGGCTAAAGGTTAGTAATCACTCTGAATCTGCACCATAATAAAAAGAGCTGGAAAGAGAAACTGTCTTGTCAAAATGACTGTTCCATAATGATCCTTTTGGGCATAAGAGGGTACTGGGTTGGGTGACAGCAAGACTGAGGGTGGTCCCGATATTTTTTTTTTTTCTTTCCTCATATATGTATTATTTTGTGGGTTTCAGACTATTGCACATCTTTGTGAAACAAACATGAACACAAACAAGAAAGATTAGTTCCATCTTATTTTGTGAGTGTTAACTTTAGCCTGTCAATATCTGGCACCGTCACATACAGTATGAAAACTGATCTCCTTACTGCTTCTTACTGGCAGCTAAAAAATCCAGATTTTTCTCCCCCAAACAATGCAATATGCATTTTCTTCACAGGTAAAGGGAAATTAAGATCTAAATCGGCCAGCTTTAACCACAGATTTCTCAAAGAGGAAAATGTGAGGATGAATGATAAAAAAAACTTACAGCAGGTACAGCTTTTAGCCAATACTCTGCCTGAATATGAACCTTCTTTGCTGTAATGTTGACTAATAGCCATGCTATAGCTGTGCGCAATAAAAGATGCTGGCACCTGGAATTACCAAGCCTTTGCTATTGGGCATTACCCGGTCACTTCCTAAAAAAACATTATTTTCTGCAAGGTAAACTAACTGCTGATAGGCTCCTCTCACTTATTCACATGACTTTTAAAGTTCCCATTTATCTGCCACTTGCAAAGATAAACATCACCATTGATGAGAAATTCGTCCATCCATCATTGTTGATGAAGTTTCAGGTCCATTGGATGTTAAAGAGCCTTCTAGCAGCATCAGGCACAGGACAGTAAACACCTCTTGACAGGGTGGCAGTTAGATAAAAACATACTACAACTAAATATTCTCTCAGAAAATGAACAAACAATGAATGAATAAAGCCTAGAGCTAACCTGATGGACACCAATGCATCCAATCAATTTGCTTGAGCGTAAACTGACAGCTTTGGATACAAGGCAGAAGCAACCCTGGATGGGATACCAATCCATCACATGGCTCACACAAACACACATCCACAATGAGTCAATTTACAGAATACAGAAAATCAGTTTAAACTTCACATACAGCATCTGGGATAAAGGAACAAGCTATCTGTGTAGACTCACTGCAAATGTGCAGGCATCAT
Organism: Erpetoichthys calabaricus; assembly: GCF_900747795.2. Classification (NCBI taxonomy): domain Eukaryota; kingdom Metazoa; phylum Chordata; class Cladistia; order Polypteriformes; family Polypteridae; genus Erpetoichthys; species Erpetoichthys calabaricus. The sequence goes on along the minus strand of NC_041396.2, from coordinate 94,175,546 downwards.
ACCGGCTGTAAAATGATCCCAGATGGCTCCAGTTAAAACCAAGTACTACACTGTGCCACCCTCATCTTGGAAGAGTTATGCTTTTAAAATTACTGCAAAAAGACATATTTTAATAAATCTCCAAGAAATCTGTGGAATACAAAGCCAAACACGAAACACAAGAACCTGGGGAGGAGCAGAGCCAAAAACTGTTTTAAGTTAAGCTAATCTATCTGCGTCTGATTCTCAAAGCTCCCTGATTTATTGGATAAATTCGCCTTTCTGTGCTGTGGCACACTTGTGTTATTTGTGTGACCCCCCACCCTCGGTGGCTCAGGAGATCCTGCCCAGTACTAACTTCCCCAATTATTATCCATCATAATGTGACAGAAAAGTCAAACAGAATAGCCAATCAATTATTACAGTCTTCACCATTATCATATTTTAGTTCACTTTTGCCAACATGAATTGGCACCAATTAATCATTCAATGAAAATAATCCCCATTGAAAAATAATGAGCAGTAATATATTCACAAAAAGGAATAAATTAAAAAAAGCAAGTCCATGAATAAAAGGGACAAGGTGAGGTCTAGTCACCCACGTCTGTGTCTCGGTCTCCAATGAGCCACAGGATATGGAAACTCAGAGCCAGGAATCCAGTCCCCAACAGGTCCCCGAGGGCAGTCAAGTAAGGAATTGAGAAGTTGTCTGGGTCCATTCCACGTCCCCACATCCAATGGACCATCCAGTCTGCAATGTAAAGCAGGATCAAGACCTGTCAAGAATGAGAAAAGGTTACCACCGATCTGCTTAGCATGTACAAGCATGCTCAAGATGGTGCTCGATATCTACTAAACTCTTTTTAAGGCTACTATAAGTGGTAAAAAAAAATGCACTGAAATCTGAGATCAAAAATTGCATCCTACCTAAACTCTGAAACTATAAGCTATATTTCAAGTCACTCTCTTTGGGACTAAAGAGTTCTCATTTTCTAGGACTTCACATAATTTAACAACCAAGCAGAATCCTGCCCCCAGGGAAAAGCATCATTCACGCACGAGTGCGGGGAAGGATTTACCATCAGGACTTTCTGGGTGCAGACCTAGGGACCCATGATGGCCAGGGGCCTTTAAACCATATTCCCAAAGTTCATAAAATGATCAAGTGTCCGGGCGGTGAAATAACTAAGAGGGAATCACTAATATCTCAATGAAACAATCTAGCATATGCTTGCCAAAATCATCAAGTATGAACTAGATGAAATGATCGAGTGTCTGCTTACCGAAATCAGCAAGGGGTAGCCTAAAATGAAATTGTTGAGCCACTAAAATACCACTCTGTTGTTTATGAGCTGCATTGTTAACAGTAAGATCAGCCCCAGGGGCCTATGGGAATCTTAATCTGGGCTTGCATGAATGGCTGCCTGAGATATATGTTATGCAGAATAAAACACTGAGATGTACAAACAAAGCTTTGTGGAAAAAGTGTTTTGCTGGTGTAACTACATCATCTTCGACTGATTAATCAGGACTAAACTTGTTCACCATGACAACAAAAGGTTTCCTCCTAAATTTCTATTATCATCTTCTACTCGTGTTCATCTTAGATGACAATTTGGCTATACATTCACAGATGTTAATTGTTCTAGTTCCTAATCATTTTTTATGAGTTGCACAAAAAATTAAAGTTACAGAAAATTGACGCTATGTGGACTCTACTTCAGTAACATTCTGTTAAAAATAACTTTCCTGCATGATTAATATACACATAACTGCACACTGCTCCACTGTTTAAAGGTTCTTTTGAGAATGAGTTAATCTCAACACTTCAAATCTTAGCCACAGAGGGGGGAGTTAAAGCCAATGGGAGAGAAAAACCATTGAAATAGCTAAATGAACGAGAGAAGGACCCCTTGGAAGGGTTGTTAGAAAAGAAGTAAAAGAGTGCAAATTATTTTAACCCCTCAAAATCCCATTCTGTAATTTATTGGTGAGATTAATGGTTGAAGACCAAGCAATAACAGATGTGAAACAGGTGATAAGCCTAAAATTTAAACTATCGCATTTTCTCATCTAATACCAGAAAATGTTCTCTGGAAGGCAAAAATAACATGATTCTGATCAATCAAATGTTTAAGCTGGAACGTTGCAAGCTCTTAATTATAAACTTAACAGAAAAATGAAAGTGTTCTTACATTGTCCATCCTTAAAGGCCAAAATAATATTTTTATAGTTAGCCTGAAAAGAGAATCGGTATCAACCTCACTTTAATAAGAAACCAGAGGTGTATAAATTTTAATTCAAAAAACAATTCCATGTGTAGCTGATGATGTAGTGTCCAGCTCTAAAAGGCAATATATTATGGTGGTGGGGAATCAGTATGCATCTAAATTAATTTTGACTAATATATAGTATGCAGGTCAAATTTTGTTATAGCAAATACCAAAGTATTCCATTTGTTGGCTGGGACAAATGTTCATACAATGTCATGTTTAATGGATTTCACAAATTTCAGTAAAATTTTTTCAACTAAAAAGGTCCCCTAAGATAATAATGCGATGCAAAAAATTCTTAATGCTGTGCCTACACTTTTCCAAGTCTCGGGAACCCTGCAACAGGCTGTCTCTTACTTGTTAGACCAAAAGAAAGTGACAGTCTGTTGTGAAATTTCAGGCCTTAGGCAGTCTCGGTGAGAGTGTAGGCGTGACATCATACACATAGCTGAATTCTGAGTCAGTACTCCACCGAACATCTGTGTGGGTAGCTGTGTGCGATCACTGTCCTGTTCAAGTTTCATAGTGCTTCTCAAGCACACGAGATAAGAGCTTTGATAAGGGAAATTGTCCTGCTTTAGCTCCAGTCTTCAGATTATAAGAACATCAGTGGCAGACCAGGAAAGTGCGAGGAAGAGCAGGCAAAAGCCCAGTGTTCTAAACATTGTGCGACAAGCATGTTACACTCTAAGCCTGATCCTGCAGAGGACAACCAACTACTTTGCCCATGGTTTACTGTTTACCAGACGCAGTAGAGCAGCTATGGAGCTGTCCTTACACAACTGCCGTTAGTGACGGAGAATTACAGGTGACCCCAGTCACAATATAGGTATACACATTTTCCCCATATTCATTATAACGAAATTTCTAGGGTCCCGTGAATTTTGTTACAACAGGATTCCACCTGTATACACCAAATATGAATGATAAAATAATTCATGTTCAAAGTATTTACATTGCTTCCCAGTATGACCACACGATTTTATAATGACATGGAGACTTTAATTTTGTATGATTTCAGACACAGATAGATCTTCAGTAACTACAATTATAATATCTAAAACTGTGGAGGTAATTTCAGAGTTTATTATAGATCATAATCTCTCTGACCCATCTTTATTCATATTGAAGATAATATTCTTTTTCATTGGCACATCATAGTTTAAAAAAAATCTGTTTTTGTGTATTGATAATAACTTACTACCTGTTAGGGAAAACTTTCTGTGTGGGTCTGTGAAGTGTTTCTGATTGTGTCTGCCTGTGTAACTAAGACAATCTGTAACATTTTATTCCTTTAATTTTGTCCTATATAAGAATTTATTATTAAGAAGATCATATTTAATGATGGGATGTTTGCCAGAGAGCTTTAGTTTGTTTTACTATTTTTGGGACCTTAAGATATACAAACGTATTGGGTGTGTTATAGATTATACCATTTATCTGTATACTGATTGGTGCAGTGAATGCATTTCTCAACAATGTTACGTAAATGAACCTAGCTTACTTAAGATCGTTATTCTGACATTTTCCTCAGTCTACATTGAGAACTTACTTGTTAATATGTGGGTTCCACTGGGTACAATGTTATATTAAAGGATGTCCATTTTGTACGCATTGCACTGGTGTGCTTGGCTGTTATTTAAGAGTATTTTTATAAGAGAACTTCTACCCTCTATTAAATCTTTCACATATTAACCTATTGTCATCTCTGATCATGCTCCTCTGATCCTGAAGCTCAGATCATTTTGGTTTACAAATACAATTGGTGACTTAACTCATTAATGTTAGCTGATAAGGACTTTATTAAATTAATTTTCTTTTCTTTTTTTATATTTTATTTTATTGAAATCAAAAAACATTCATACATGCAAGTCAAGTTTAACAAAAATGGTTTGAAACAAATCGACACCCACCCACGAGAAAGACAGCTGGGTCAGCAGAGTAGCACTTTAATAATAGTAAATATATGTAAATAAATGAATAAATAAAGATAGATAGATAGAATAGAAAAAGAGGGGAGAATCCACTTCCTCAATGTAAATGCTTATTCTAAAATGTTATTTATCAGATCCTGCCAGGTTTTGTGAGAATTAGATTTTTTTCCAAGTTTAGATAATATATAACATCAGTTATCCACTGACTTAAAAGAGGTGAGTTAGGATTCTTCCAGTTGAGCAAAGTAAGTCTATGTGCCAATAATGTAGTAAAGGCAATTACAGTTTGCTTGTCCTTCTCCACATTAAGCCATCTGGAAGTACACCAAACACAGTTGTTAATGGATTAGGAGGGATTGTGACACCCAGGCCCTTTTTGTCCAAAATGATGTTAATTTGGTGCACACCTAAAACATATGGCCCAGTGAGGCTGGAACTTGATTGCAACGTTTGAAGGTTGGATCTTGCCTGGGAAAAATTTTGGACAATTTTAAACAAGACAGATGCGCTTAAAATTATATATCAAGTTGAATAATTGTATGCGTTGCGCATATGGTGCTCGAGTGAATTGTATGCATTGTTACCTTCCATTTCTTTTCTGAGATGTTGAGTGAAAAATCCTTTTTCCACAGTACTCTGGGATCTTTGAAAGGAAGGGATTTAAAATGTTTTATATAAAGGTACTTGTCGACTTACGACCGCGATTGGTTCCGACTGACTGGTTGTAAGTTGATCTGGACGCAAGTCGTTCAATCCTCGCAAATCGTTCAATATTTGGGTCCATTTTTTCAAAATGAGCGAGGAGTTTATTCAGTAGAGATAAATCTTCTGACAATCCCTTTGTGGTGAACATTCTTTGTGGCACCTCCTCCTCTTCGTCTTACTCCAATTCTCTTGTTTCTTCTTCCGCCACTCTTTCTTCTTCCAATTCTATCAGCTCTTCATTTATAAGTTCACCTGATTCCCGGTCTAGCAACTCCTCGACATCTTCCATTTCACATTCCAATGAAAGGTCTTTTGACAGTTTCACTATTTCTTCACGAATCTCATCAAGTTCTTGTTCACTGTTAAATCCAGCAAAAGTATTTACATAACGCTTAACACACTTCTTCCATACGCCATTCATACACTGTGAGTCGACATTTCTTGCGGGGAGGGCTTCTGTTTTCTCTGATCTGAGTTCACCTCTGTTATAGCGCGTCTTTATTTGAAAAGAGCAGTGTCATATTGGGGCGAGTGTGAACGCTAACTTTGACAAGCACTATAAATTTACAGCGGTTGTTACAGACGTAAATCAAATGTATGTTTTTATTGTATAATATTAACAATAACAGCAGCTCTCTACTCAAAGCGGTAAACTCGAGAAGCTGCTAGCATCGAACCCAGAAGCTCTTGATTGGGAGTCAGCAGTTGTGTGTGGGAACTGTTAACATTTGAATGTGATGATTGTATATAAAACTTGTGCACGAACGAGACTGGGATAACTGTGGATGTGGATGTGAGTGGTGTGTGTGACTGAGAATGACTGGTGTGAAGCCTGAAGTCCAAATATCAAATAAACACTTTCACAAGTACAAGTATAACAGAACAAGCGCGCTTTTATTCAAGAAGAAAAAAGAAAGCAGGTTGCGGTAAGCAGTTGATGCGACTGCTTGCGTAGTGCAATCCTAAGAACTGCCCAATCAAGAGCTTCTGGGTTTGATGCTGGCAGCTTCTCAAGTTTGCCGTTTTGAGTAGAAAGCTGCTATTAGTGTTAATATTATAGGGTTATATGTTAGGGTTATATTATTATCGAAAATTGCCAAAACAACAAGACACAAACACACGTGGGGCAACACTGCTGCGTATATTTTTACTGCTGCGTAGCGAGACTTGAGAGTGCGGGAAACTGGCGCTGCCAACAGCTGGCGGGGGAAACAGTCAAACACGTCGTAAAGTTGAACAGTCGTAACTTGCATAGGTCGTATTTCGACGAGTACCTGTATTACAGAAATGCTGTTTAAGTCCTCAAGATCAAAATTTCTTTCAGTACAGAGGTAGGTGGGAGGTGAGGAAAATTGGGTAGGTTTTGTTTAAGAAAGTTTATAATTTGAAGGTAGTGAAAGAAATGTGTTGCTGGAAAGTTAATTTTGGAGTGTAATTGTTTTGTAGGATGCGAAGATGTTGTCTATGTACAGATCTCTAAGTTATTTAATTCGGGATGTTTTCCAGACATTAAAAACTGCGTACGTTTGAGAGGGTGGAAAAAGGTGGTTAATGCCTTGTGTCCTGTGTGATTAATTTTTATACAAATGGTTATTTTCTTACGGACCAATGCTTCACCAGAGATTTGTGATGTAAAACTCTGGGAAACAATGAAGGCTATATTAAGAGAGCAAAAGACCTCACATGAGTCACATAAAAATAAACTGCAGAGTGGATTATCGGTGCTGATTACCAAAATTTCTAGAACTGATCAGGAATATATGAGGCTCTACATAGAAAAAGAGTGGCTCTATAATCAGAGTTTAAACTTTTGATTACAAATAAAGTAGAACAGTTTATCTTTAAGTTAGGTCATCAATAGTATGACAGGAGGATTTACTTCCCCTAGTGGTCAAATCAAAATGGATTTGGTTAATGACCAAAAATGTTTGTGCATATGGCACAATTGTTTTATTTGTGTTTAAACTATTGTATATTCCTAAACCTATCAGCTTCTAAGAATGCCCATTTGCAAAATTGGAGTTTTTTATTCTGTGTGGGTTTGCACTGAATGATATGAATGCATGCCAAATCCAGCTTCTTGTTGACTTCTGTCAAAGTAAATAGCAGATTATTTATTCTAATAATGTATTCACTATTGCAAGTTTGGCTATTTAGTTATTTTATTAACCACTTTATTAGAATACAAGGTCACTGGGGAGCCACAGTGCTCACCAGGATTAATGAGGCACCAGTCCATCTCAAAACACCAAATTGGAATGACTTATCTATTCTTTTCTCAAGTTGATTGCGACTCTAAATTTCACCCTTATGAGTGAGGGTGGGTGTGTGCAAGAGTCTATCCCAGGATGAAATTGTACCCAATCTGGACTTTTCCCTTGAACTTGCACAACTCTTAATTTAATTAAGCCAGGTAAAATAATGAATATAATATGATATGCACATCATTTTAACAAAGTGAGGTGTTTAGCGTGCACCTGCTGAAGCACGCCTGTTTCACAATTAGGTTAAACAGTACAATAACATCACTAAATGATGAATAAGTAACATAACAGCTTTGGAGTAGCTTCTAAAACTAACACAACAGAGATTAAAAGAGCTGCTTTATAAAACAAATAAGTAATCAGTATCAAAAATCATGTTCAGTCTAGTTGCCATGTGTTTGAACAGTAAAAAACAAATAATGCCTAAAACAACTTCGTTCAACAAGGATCAGAGTATTCTAGTTACCTGCAAGAGAGCAGCAGTCATGTAGAAGGCAATGAAGATGGATGTTAATGTTGTATGGCCACCCTGCATTGAGTTTATAGTATACAGGAAGACCAGGTGGCCAGGCACAACAAGAAGAAACAAAACACGGGCAGATCGTGAGTTCACATCTGCAACAACAGAAAGAGAGTCAATTACTTCAGTGAAAAAGGGTCACAGCATTCAGGGCTTAATCTCCTTGGAAACAGGAGCCAAAAAAAGACAACAACAAAAAATGAACTTTGCTCTCACTTTTTGTTCAATCCACTGCCAACCTGCAGGACTGAGTTACTGAACTACTCTTGAAAATGAGCAGAAGAAACTATTAATATTACACAGATGGAGAAAGAAGTGGCATCAAAGGTATAATGAGGTTTAACAACTATTAAAAACATTTTGCACATAAATAACAAGAAGGAGCTGTAAAAAAGGAGGCCTGCACTTACTTGATCCAAAAAAGGTACTCCAGGGTGTGGGACACGAGGTTTTAGGAACCTCTGTTTCAATACCCGGCAGCCGGCACATGTGGAGGTAGGTTGAGATGCGGCTGGCCTGCACAGCTACAAGATTTCCACCAACACCTATGACAGAAATCAATGACAGTCAAGGTAACAATGACTGTCAAAAATAACACATCAAGCCACCAAAACCAGTAGGCTGACATATTCACAGCCTGTTTCTGCTGAAAAAAGTCAACTAGTTGCTCACCATTGATGACAGGGGTGAAAACAGCCATCCCAGCAAAGTTAGGATCTGATACAGTCTTATCTAAAATGAGCCCACCAACACTGGAAGAGATAAGACCTTAATGTTAGTTACCGTGATCAATAAAGCAGAAATGTTCACAAATTCATATGGGTTTGCCCAAATCACTGTCAAGACGGAGACATATCATTCATTCATCAATCTGTTCACAAATGTTCAATATTCATCCTCTTCATTCATCAATTTGTTTACAAACCCACTTAATCCAGATTTAGGTCACATGGGCTAGAGCCTATCCCAGTAGCATCAGGTGCAAGGCAAGAACCAATCTGCAAGAGTCACCAGTCCATTGCAGTGCACACAGTTACAGTCACAAATAAAGGGGCCACTTCACAGTCAACAGTTAAATTAACATGAATGTGTTTGGGAAGATAACAAAAATGCCAGGAGTAAAATTCCAGCAGACAAGGGACAGCATGCAAGGTCCACAAACAGTGACTAGGTTTGTATTTGAACATAGTCTTGTGGAGAGGTAAGGGAGCAGTACAAACCATTATGCCACTGTGCTGCTTAGAGACATTTTTTTAATAGAAATTAATTTATTTGTATAAAGGCCATTTCTTATTAAAGGTGACACAGTGGTGTGGTAGAAAGCACAAATTACTGTGAGTAAGCAATAGTATGTGAGTGAGTTTACCCTATGATGAGCTGATCACATTCTGGGTCAGTTCCTCCCTTGTGCCCAGTGTTGCTTGAATCAGTCCTGAGAGCTTTGGCAATGAGTTGAGCAAAGCAGTTAAATGTATGGACATTTTTAAATTAAGGCTATAAGTATTAAGGCTCCAAATATAAATATAAATATGAATAGCAACACAGTTCCATAAACACATAATTTACTTTAAGGCCAGCATGCAATGAAAGAAACAAAACAAAACAAGACTTCACAGATCCTGTGCAACCCTCCTCTGGCATTGCAAAGTCTATTATGGTGCACACTGATACTCATGGTTTTTGTTGAATATGGTAAAACTCTACTATAGTGTCTTTCACTGTAAATGTAAGTATCTTAAATACCTTCATTCATTAATATCATTGTCTAATTTCTGTCATGTTAATAGATTTTGACAATTGTGTTCCAATAGTTTTCAGGTATGGAAGACAGAAGTATCAATGTAAGGAAGTTCTACACACTAATAATGATGCCAGAGAGAGTAGGTGAGGTATTGCATGTTGATTAGCACATCCAACTCAGAATATGACTACATTATATACAAATTGACAAGGAAGAATCTATAAACCTATTTATTTTCTAATCACACAGTCACAGGGAGTCAGTCCAGTTGTAGCTTTGGGTACAATTTTGGAATCAGCTCTGAATGGTGTGCTATCTCAGTTCAGAGTCAACACTCAAGTTAATTTGTCTATGTTTGGGATGTACAAGAAAAACTAGAATATCTTGGTGGAATAGGAGTCTGCAGGTTGGGGCACCATGCCAGCTTATCTTCCATCCAGTTAATGCTGAGGAGTATACAAGATATACCAGTAAGTCAAACATTCATTCACTTTTCATAGTCAAGATCTCAGAGCGCCAACTAAAATTGGTGTCAGGCAGCACCCAGTTTTGAACAGAATGTTAGTCTACTGAAGAGCATATTCACAATATAATATACAGTAGTTTAAAACTATACACTGTCATTTAACTGTGACAAGAATTTAGCTTCAGATTAAGTCATTTGTGAACACAAGGAAAACAATCTAACCACACACTGGTCCAAGTATTGCACCCGCCTACCTGCTGATGGCCATGGCAATAATGACAGGCTCCCAACCAGAGTATAACACCTCTCTTGTGCAAGGATTGCGGCGGGCAATGATAATCCAGATTGGGGTCAGGGCCACAAAGAAGGTGCACACCAGTGGATTCACATAGTCATTGGCTTCTGCAATGAGAATCAAGCAGCTGTTAGTAACTGATTTCTAACTGCTGTGCTGTAGGATCTCAATCCCAAGTATCAACAATGAAAATAAGATACTTCACAGCTAAACTTGGGAAAAACTAACAAGGAGAGCCAAGTACTTTTAAAGCAGTCCTTCCATAATTTAGCAGAGTGAAAAAGAAATCAGGCAATTAAGGACAGATGAAAAAAATACTTTCAGAAATGTAAACCTTTTGAGAAAATTAAGAGTGAAATCTGGCAGTTTAAAAAAGACTGAATTATCCATCCATCCATTTTCCAACCCGCTGAATCCGAACACAGGGTCACGGGGGTCTGCTGGAGCCAATCCCAGCCAACACAGGGCACAAGGCAGGAAACAATCCCGGGCAGGGTGCCAACCCACCGCAGGAGACTGAATTATACTCTGATAAATTGTTAAAAAAGGAAGGGGTTTGTGGGGACTTTTTTTTTTTTTTTTTTTTTTTTTTAAAAAAAACGCCCCTTGTACTTCCTTCCTTGACTGTACTATCTTTGTTTAAATGGGGTTTTAGCCACTGCAATCAATAAGTAAACAAGTGGATTCTTTCATCTCTAGTGTCATGCCACAGATTGTGAAAAGTTGACTCACGGTGCAGCGGTCCCTCAGCCCTAATGTGTGATGTAAACCAGATTTTAAAGTTTAATCAGCAGCTGAATGATTTCTACAATACTACCATATGAGATTGACTGAGGACTCTAAAGTTGCCTAGAGTGACTGAATGTGGGTGTGTACCCTGTGATATAAGGAGTCAGAAAATGTATTTTGATGAATTAGAAATATTTGAAGCACATTACCAAAAACAAATCTGGGCTATAAAGGAACCCACTCCCACAAACAAAAACAAATTTCAGGAAAGAATTTAAAAATCTCATAACATTTGTGTTATAAAGTTTATCACCAGGCTTGCTGTATAATTTTTGTTTAACTGTGCATTCATTTAGCAGATTTTTTTTTCTACAATATCCTTAGAGTGGTCTGTGATTTGGCCATTGGATTAATATCCAAATGCAGTTTAACTTTAAGATATCTGCAAAAACACATACTCATGGGTCAAATTCTTAAATTACAATTCACTGAGATATTAACTTTGCATTTTGAATTAGGGAGAAGTGCAACTAAAACAAACTAAATTGTTATTGGGCTGCTGAGTAGTACTTTTCAGTTGATAGGGCAATGCTCTTAAACCAGAACCAGAAATCCAGAACTTGTAAACAGGTCAGTTATCATTAACATTTATTATTATTATCCATTCTTCATTTTTCAAACCTGATTTATTTTGGGCAGAGCTGAAGCTAGAACCTATCCCAGCAAGCATAAGGCACAAAAGCAGATAGGCAAAAATACTCAGAATTCCTATTATTCAACTTAGTACCGGTTTGAATACAGTTTCCTGTAAAATTGCATTTTCCATTGATAATCAACAGAAGTCCAAGTCAATTACTAATAAAAATAGGAATTGATCCACAGTAGTATACTACATTACATTATATATGCATACACCCACACATACTGTAACCAAGGAATCCATAACTATAAAGGATCACAAACAAACTTAGATATGTTCTGCTAAACTAGAAGAAGACTTACTGTCCTAGCAGATGGCACCTGCCTCCCTAGGGAGCTCAATGACTTTTTTTGGGAATGCACAGTATTACGCTAACTGTCATATCTGACATGTCAGTAGCGTTCAAACTGAGTAGACAGGTGTTTTCTGATAAGAAGTCAACAAGATGACAAGTTAATAGAGTCATCTGTGAAATGAAACGAGGATGTTCGTTCTTCAGGTAAGAGTAGAACCCAAGCAATTGGAGACAGTAACTCTACCCACTGTGTCACTGTCCTGCCACAAAACTTTTTTGACTCATTCTAATTTTCAGATTTTATATCATTTAAAAGTAAACAATAGATGGTGAATGCAATAAGGACAAGACGGGGGGTCATACAGTGAACAGGAAGGACCTTAGTTTATCTGCACTTTACTTACGTAGTTCTTTGTAGAGACCCCAGCTGATGCCTGACAGCAGCGCCAGAGTAATCAGGTCTCCAAGGCTGGCAGCAATTGGTGTCGCCACATTGTCGGGGTTTATACCAATCTTCCTAGATCCAATAATGACTCCAATCATTATCAATCCTAGACAGAAGCAGAAAAACATGTTAACACCCACTTACATGCCAAAGCACAGCAGCAGATAAGAAACACTTAGACCACCCAGACTTCCCATTTCCACTGTTAGTTAGATAAACTGCAATCCCCTCCACGCAAAAATGACCTCTTATTTGTATCACTAACTAATGGCCATTGTTTTGCAAATCATGCATCACAGAAAGGCTTTTCTGCACATCATGTATGCAACAGCTTGATTTGAACTACAAAATTCATTCTCAGCCTTAATCTTTACTGAACACCTATTGGTTTGCCAATTTTTCTCTTCCATAATCCCAGTCTTCATTCCTACTTTTGCTTTACCCATTGATCATGGCTTGAAGTGGGCTGGTATGCACCAGTACGGAGTATTGGAACTTTTCCATATTTTGCAGCTGCATACTTGCAGTCTTTGTTGTGTACTGGAAAGTATTAAGTAAATCTTCTTACGCCTGTCTCTCCGCACACAAAACTCCAAGGGACTGTCACTGCTCCCTCAGCTCCCTGATCTAATGATAGCATATCTTGCCGCTCGAAATTCCAAGGGGAACAGTGAAACATATGTTCTATTAAAACATTATACTTAGATGGACAGTAGTGACACTTGCATGTCTCTACTTCAGGTACTGGGTGTGATATTGGACAGAAGGTTAGATACAATAGTATCTTTGGTTTTATCATTACGTTTTTGTCACATTATCGTTATTTTATGTTGAGCTGGAACAGCTTTTGTTTTTAATATATATGCTTTTCTGTAGTAACTAACATTATATGGTACTTGGTTTCCAAATATGTTTCACAATGTGAGAATAGTGTTTTACAACCCAATGACTTAGCTACTATGCCTCAATCCTAGCATAAAAAATGCAATTTCTTTGTTCTTATTTTAGAACAAGGAAATGGGCACAAAATGAATGTGACCTTTTTTTTTTTTCTTAAGCTGACCACTAATTCTGACTAACAAACATCTAATTAGATGTTAGGCTTAGGAGAGGATGTGAATGTTTGAGGTGTTCTCGTAGAAACAGCTGGAACTGAACTGCATTCTTGGTCTAACTGCTTATTGTCAATATGATACCACAACTAGGAGGGATGCCAAAAATGTACAGAAAGTAGCTAAAGCTAAAATACTTTCCAAAAGTAAAATTTCAGTGTATGCATTCATCATTTATATCTGTGGAATCTAATTTAGGCATCAAGTGAGCACTGGCATCAGAGGAAACATAGTCATAAGTGATGTACTGTACATGTGCATCAAGACTAAGCACCATAGTAATAATAATAAACACTACTCATTCAAATGTTCGGTCTATGACAAGTCCATGAAAGTTGGCCACCTGATCACAGTCCTCATAAGAAAGCCAAGAATTAGGCTGGTTTAATAAAATTTGAAAGCTGAAGCTCCGAACTAAGTGTGCATGAAGGCACATCAAGACTGAAAGGTACACTTGGTTCAAAAAGAACATGGAAGTCATGTCACCAACTGCACCACACAAGGAACCATAACAAAAGGCCATTATACTCATGTACAGCATCTAGCGTTTCTCATGATATAAGACAGACAACTCCACATGAACATGAAATTATAAATTTAACCACCATTACTGAAATGCCAATTTCTAAAACTCATATAGTCATTTTTGAGAATTCCACTCTTTACCTAATTTTTGATGCTTGATTTACAGGGATAAGTGAAATAATGTAAAGGAGTGAACTGTACAGTACAGTATGCAAGATGGGTTTTTGTATTGAATGGATTTGGGAGGGGATGGGGAGTGCTGCTTAAATTTATTAAAGTACAGAGCAACAGAATTAATATAGTTGAGAGAACTGACATCAACACTGGTAAGTGTTATAATAAGCCCATTTTTATAAAAGGTGAAAATCTATTCATACTTCAGTACATTGTCTGTAAACACTGGAACATACAATATTCCACCAACACTAGGTGCAAGGGTGGAATCCATGCTGGGTGTAGTTTATTTTAGGAATTATGGTTAGAAAAAAAAATAGCCATTATTAACACTTTGTACCTAATTGAAAAGAAGTTACAAAGTTTTCTGAAGAATGGTTCAAGATTAGGTTTGGTATGTTGAGTAACCTCTATAAATTTGTTTGTCAATCAAGCCTGACACATCAAAAGACAAAGATCAATAAAAATTAAGAACCTTTCTTTGGAGTTCAGATTTTTATAAAAAGCACAAACTTTTCATCTTTTTCCATCATCAAACTGAGTATATTGGGAGAAGGATGTGAAGGATAGAGCTGCCAGGCAAGAGAAAAAGAGGAAGGCCTAAGAGAAGGTTTATGGATGTGGTGAGAGAGGACATGCAGGTGATGGGTGTAACAGAATAAGATGCAAAAGACAGAAAGATATGGAAGAAGATGATCTGGTGTGGCAACCCCTAACAGGAGCAGCCGAAAGAAGAAGAAGAACTTCCTCACTCTGATTTGCCAAGTGTTTGAAGATGAATTATATGTTAAACCTGCTGACCACAGAGATTAAAGATAATGGTGACCCATCCACCTGCCCCACAGACAGACACTCACCCAGCAGAAGAGAAGCTATGAAAGCTGTGGCCACACTGCTTGCGCAGAGTAGAAGCGCATGACCAAATTTAAAGCGTCCCTCTGGGATCCAGCCAAATATGACTGCTGCAATTGAGGCAAGGAAGCCAACTACTGTGGCTTGGACCTGAAAAATAAATTGAAAAAATTATTTTCCAAAATAGCCTGAGGTTGGACTGGAGTCAGGAACTGAAAATAAACCAAATAGTGGTGAGACAAAGGGAGATACATGTCTAGTACTCTGTGTCATTGCACCATATTCTTCTATACCAGGATGTAGTTGTAATTAGAAAAATCTGAACCACCAAAACTGGAAAACATAGTACTTTAAAATTGCAGTACATTCTCTGCTAGTGTAGTATTTTACTGGTTAATGTGCCAACATTACCCACTCTCAGGCAATTTTCATTGTGAAATTTGCCGAGCAGATTAGCTATGGTCATCTTATCAGGCCATCAGTGCTTATTCTCACCTAGCTTCTCACATACAGAAGGTCTATCTCATCCCATTTTCAGATGTTGGATGGATAGGGCGGAACGGTTGCGCAGTGTTAGCGCTGCTGCCTTGCAGTAAGGAGACCCAGGTTCGCTTCCCAGCTCTGGTTTCCTCCCACAGTCCAAAGATATGCAGGTTAGGTGCATTGGCGATCCTAAATTGTCCCTAGTGTGTGCTTGGTGTGTGGGTGTGTGTGTGCCCTGCGATGGGCCGACGCCCTGCCCGGGATTTGTTCCTGCCTTGCACCCTGTGCTGGCTGGGATTGGCTCCAGCAGACCCCTGTGACCCTGTGTTAGGATATAACCATAGTTAAGAATTAAGTTACCCAGTAGGTCAGTCACTCTTTCTTTCTTCTCATGAGGGGTAAAAGAACTTAAGCTTCTTGGCCAGACAAAAAATTTAACAGATATCTTGAGGTAGCTTATTTTTACCTGTATGAGAGCCAGGTTCCCAATTATCATATGCCACAACTCCTTTGGGGTATCCATCTGTCCAATATTAGCCTATAGATTGTAAGAAAAAATAAATAGTAAGAAAATCAAGTTATAAAAAAAGATTTGCCACGTCAAATTTTAGTTAAAAGTTGAAAAGAAAGAAAAAAAAAAAAACACTGTGCCATGATTGCTTCTGACTTTCCCCAATCACTCCAAGTGACTCAGACAACTCATGTTAGAAGAGCAGGTCAGCCTGACACTGGTCATACTAATCAAACTTCTGTACTCTCTTTCCAAACCAAAATCAACAAGGGTGAACTAGAAGGTTGCGAGAAACTTTGACCAAGAGGTCAACATTGATCATTACTTTGATGTAGGTCACAAAAGCATTTTAATATCTAAATAGCTGATTAGATGGGGTGCGGTAGGTCATTTTTTCCCTTTCTAACACAGTTCTCATTTTAAGAGCAGCTGAACTCTTTTCACTTTTATTGCCATTATTTAAGACACTACTTTAAACTTTGATGCAGCTTATAATTTAAAAGTACAAGTTGAAGAGGGATCATGTTTTTCACATGTGAGAAAATAATGAGAAAAATGGTATCCGATTACATTTTGGGAACACTTTGTTATAATAATTTTTTTACTTGGGTTAAAACCAAATTACTACATTTTCATTTAAAAAATCTCGGTCCACACTAGCATAGTTACATTATTTACAAAAAAGTATGTCTGTGCACACTAAAATTACTGAAAACACATATGACGTACAGATTCGCCTACACTAGGCATGTAGACAGAGATGGCAACACCATCGGCCATTAAATTTATTGCAAAACTGTAGCAACCAGTAAATAATTTGCCTTTTGCTCATGTATGAAATATTAAAATGTATAAAATGCAATTTAGATGTATAGAGTTAAGGAACATATCAAGCCCCACAGAAGCAACTCTTCTATGATGAAATATGTTTTATTTTCACTAAAGGGTGACCAATCAGGGAATGAGATATTGCAATGAGCAGAATCCAATCAGGGAAGGACTTTGTTATATGCACAAACAAATCAAAGCACGATTAGAGTCTATGTTGAAAATGTCTGGGTGGTGTATATGTAAGATGAAAACTAATATGACTAATGATGAGATTAATCTGTAAGTTTTTAATATGAATGAGGTCTTAGTTTGGGGAGGGGAAGGAAGGAGTAAAGATAAAGCTTAAGATCAAGCACAAACATTTTACTCTCAAGATGCAATAAAGCCGAGAATCAAAAGTGACGAAAATATTTCATTTTAACTGTTTAATTCTTATTGACATATTTATTTTGAAAACATCTCACACAGTACTGCTGGGATAGGCTCCAGCTTCACATGATGATAAAGTAAATTAAATGGGTTTGAAAATGTTTTTTAATACATACGTACTAATAATTCATAAAGTATATTTGAAAGATACCGTAAGTGTATTATCTGTAAAGAAAAAGACACCATACTCTATATCGGCTTACTTATAAAGTTCTGATTATCAATCTACACAATTTCTGATATGATGGTTTCAGAAATAAGAACAGTTATTAAATGATTTTATGATTTTGGAACATGTACAGCTAGAATTTGTCTTATTCAGTGATTTTTGTTTTTAGATTTTGGACTTATAACCATAAACATACTATCACCATTTTTAGGTACTGCCACAATTAAATTGGCAGAAAGAAAGCAATATTTAAGTAAAGGACAAGGAAGTAGGAGAGTAAATTTTTGTACAAAAACTGGCCATGGTCAATCCCTGAAAAAGAAACAGAGACTAAAAATCAGCAATAGACTACATGATAAACAGATTCAAAATATAAATTTCATGTAAAATCACAAGGAAGGGTCTACACCTTATATTACAAGAAAGAAACTAACACCGCATAATTTTTTTAAATTTGGAGACACTGGACAATTACTAACAATGTGCTGCCATCTTAAATAGTAACAACCCAGTGTAATGTGTCATAATAGCCTGGAGTCACAAGACTTTACTGCCCGTTACTGAAAATGAGAAACAAAAATAAACATATAACACAATAAATGTAAAACAATTTTAAAAAGTTTGGGCTTTGCAGTATTTTGAGTAATCCTGGTGGTTGTTGACACCTATTCAATCTTTCCATTAAGGTGGACAGAAACATTCAGCATTTTTGTTTAAAGTAAGACTGAGGCCTTCAGTTAATTCCACACTCAAAAACCATGCTTTCCCAGAAAATAAAATGAGGATGTGGAGATCAGTGCACCAAACTGGGTGACTAGGAAACTAAGACGACTTTCAGTCAACAAAGTTTGATTGTACCTAATCTGAGGAATAAACAGCAGTGCAGAAAAATGTAGCATGAAAGCACATACTAGACCATGTGAACATGCTAAAGACGAGTCATTCTGAATGCTGGTGTCTTCAACTAGGCAACTTTGGGTGGAACGGACTTCTAACAATATCTTCCTTTTCTGGACACAGAAAGCTGGACCTGCTTGTGACGATGCGGGTTCTACTCCATGCTCCCTTCTTCCTTTTGGGAGCCCTTGAACCTGACACCATCGGTAATGTCACAGATGAGCTTGGCAGTGAGGTATAACAATGGAACAAGGGGATGGTGTATAAGTGCAAAAGTGTTTTTATTTAAAAACCAACAAGACAAAAACAACAGTGTCCAAATAAATAAGTGCAGTGCATCACATAAGTCATTAAATAAATAATCCATTAAAAACAGAAGTGAAGTGGAGGTAAAAAAAAACCAAAAAAACCCCCAAAAAAACCAATAAATGAATCCTTTAAAACGAGGTTAAAACAATGGCTGGAAGCAGTCCTTTAAAAATACAAAGCTCGGTGTCTACTTTTACCTGGCGGCTCCCCTGCTTCTCCCATCGGGCTTCTCAACAGGAGTGTCGCCCTACCTGCAGCTGACCTTCTTTCCACTCCTGATGTGGAGGCGTCCCGATCCCTGGCTTCAGTTTAGCACTCGCCAGACCGAGACTTGGCTTTCCCCCAACGGCCAGGACACTCACATTGGGGAATCCATCACCCAAGCCTCCCGACTCCCGCTGCCTTCCACGGTGAGTCATCCTTCTCGCTGCTCACTCCTGCTTCTCACGGAATGCTCAGCGGGAGTGACCACAATTGACTGCCCTAGGTGTCGGCCAAACACCTCGCAAGGGCTCAACTGTCCAGCTGCTCGCTCGCTCGCTCTCTCTCACACACAGGCTTTCTCCACACTGCAACCTCCGTCTTTCTTTTCTTTTACTTCCATCTCCAACTAGCCACCTTGCGCTTATATATATTACGGGAACGTAGATCAGCTGTGGCAATCAACAGCTTCCGGGAACAATTATGGATGCGGATGACTCCTCATCTGTGCACTTAAGCGAGAATCACCCGCATCACGAATCACCCCGGGAACCGATCCGCCACACTTACCACGCCCCCTCTCTAAGCCGTAAGTGTGGCGATAATTTAAAACTGGCCCTTTTGACATGAGCTGTGAACCCGCTATACCACACTGCTGTATTCAAATAATAATTCATTTAAATGTAAACCTGTGGTACATCTGGACAGGTCTCACAATCTTACTGCCATCTACAAGCCTGTTATTGACAGTAGCATCTGTTCTTCATTTTCCAAGCCTGTGTTTCAGGGGTTTTTGTTTGTTTAATATAATATGTACATATATATACTTTTTTGGCGTCACGGTGGCGCAGTGGTAGCGCTGTTAGGAGACCCGGGTTCGCTTCCCGGGTCCTCCCTGCGTGGAGTTTGTATGTTCTCCCCGTGTCTGTGTGGGTTTCCTCCGGGCGCTCCGGTTTCCTCCCACAGTCCAAAGACATGCAGGTTAGGTGGATTGGCGATTCTAAATTGGCCTTAGTGTGTGCTTGGTGTGTGGGTGTGTTTGTGTGTGTCCTGCGGTGGGTTGGCACCCTGCCCAGGATTGTTTCCTGCCTTGTGCCCTGTGTTGGCTGGGATTGGCTCCAGCAGACCCCCGTGACCCTGTGTTCGGATTCAGCGGGTTAGAAAATGGATGGATGGATATACTTTTTTTCTTGTCTTGAGCGTCTTTAAAGTTTTAATTTCCCCTAGGGACAAATAAAGTACAGTATATCTAATGAAATCTAAAATGGAAATAACAGTGCTTATAATACACCTTGGGTTGTTGCACCTATAGGAAGACACAAAACTAATTAAAATACAAGGTCATCTAATTTCAACATCTGAAATTTTAAATAATGAGGCAGCCTGTGTTCTTATGTATACAGTGCCATAGGGAGGGAATAAAGCCATTTTTCAAAAGACTGATCCAAATGGAAGAGAGGATCTGGCTTTGAACTTTGGCACTGCCATGGTCTGTATGGAATTTACACATCCTTTTAGTGTCTTCCCAAAACCCAAACAGGTGTGTGTATCAGGTTAACAAGTGACTCTAAAGTGGCCTGTCATGGAGGAATGCAGTCTGACCGAGTTAATATGTCAGTTAAAGGGAAGGAGGAAGAAAGATACAAACAAGTCAGTGGGATTGATATACTGGTAAGACACATACTAAGCCAAAAAAACACAACAAGGACTCATTTAAAGGAAGTAAATGTGGTTGTTATTAGACTCCAAAGTGTAAAAAAAAAAATAATGGGTGGAAAGAATGGATGTGCTAGAATAAGTTTACAATGCAAGCAAGTAGGAAACAATTCTTATTTCTCATTAGCATATAATGGAAAAGGCAGCCTTAAAAATTGGAGGCATGGAGTGGTGGAGTCACTATGAGGCCAATCCATCCATTTTTAATCAACTTAATCCAATTAACAAATGCAGTAAGCCTATACCAGCAGTACAGTATTTTGTGCCAGACAGGAACCAACCCTGGATGAAATGTCCGTTCACTGCATGGCATACTCACTCATACTATAACAATCTTACCCTCCTTAATCCGATTTATGGTAACAATGCACACATCCTTTCTTGATAGCTTTGGGCATAACACAGGAAAATCCAGGCCAACATAAAGTAAACATTTAATCCAGTAGGCATGTTTGTCCCCTCCTTTAACCGCCACCTTATCGTGGTGGAGGGGTTTGCGTGTCCCAATGATCCTAGGAGCTCTGTTGTCCGGGGCTTTATGCCCCTGGTAGGGCCACCCAAGGCAAACTGGTCCTAGGTGAGGGATGAGACAAAGAGCGGTTAAACAAAACCTCCTATGATGGAAAACAATTTTGGACGGCGTTTTCCCTTGCCCGGACGCGGGTCACTGGGGCCCCACTCTGGAGCCAGGCCTGGAGGTGGGGCTCGAT
Source organism: Erpetoichthys calabaricus (assembly GCF_900747795.2). Taxonomy (NCBI): domain Eukaryota; kingdom Metazoa; phylum Chordata; class Cladistia; order Polypteriformes; family Polypteridae; genus Erpetoichthys; species Erpetoichthys calabaricus. Next base: position 94,154,281 of record NC_041396.2, on the reverse strand, counting down.
GGCGAGCGCCTGGTGGCCGGGCCTGCACCCATGGGGCTCGGCCGGGCACAGCCCGAAGAGGCAACGTGGGTCCCCCTTCTCATGGGCTCACCACCTATGGGAGGGGCCAAGGAGGTTGGGTGCAGTGTGAGTTGGGTGGTGGCCGAAGGCGGGGACCTTGGCGGTCCGATCCTCGGCTACAGAAGCTGGCTCTTGGGACGTGGAATGTCACCTCTCTGAAGGGGAAGGAGCCTGAGCTAGTGCGCGAAGTTGAGAGGTTCCGGCTAGATATAGTCGGACTCACCTCGACGCACAGCTTGGACTCTGGAACCAATCTCCTTGAGAGGGGCTGGACTCTACCACTCTGGAGTTGCCCCCGGTGAGAGGCGCCGAGCGGGTGTGGGTATACTTATTGCCCCCCGACTTGGAGCCTGTACATTGGGGTTTACCCCGGTGGACGAGAGGGTAGCCTCCCTTCGCCTTCGGGTGGGGGGACGGGTCCTAACTGTTGTTTGTGCGTATGCACCGAACAGCAGTTCAGAGTACCTACCCTTTTTGGAGTCCCTGGATGGGGTGCTAGAGGGCATACCTTCTGGGGACTCCCTCGTTCTGTTGGGAGACTTCAATGCTCACGTGGGCAATGACAGTGAGACCTGGAAGGGCGTGATTGGGAGGAATGGCCCCCCCGATCTGAACCCGAGCGGTGTTTTGTTATTGGACTTCTGTGCTCGTCACGGATTGTCCATAACGAACACCATGTTCAAGCATAGGGGTGTTCATATGTGCACTTGGCACCAGGACACCCTAGGCCTCAGTTCGATGATCGACTTTGTGGTCGTGTCGTCGGACTTGCGGCCACATGTCTTGGACACTCGGGTGAAGAGAGGGGCGGAGCTGTCAACTGATCACCACCTGGTGGTGAGTTGGCTTCGATGGTGGGGGAGGATGCCGGTCAGGCGTGGTAGGCCCAAACGTGTTGTGAGGGTCTGCTGGGAACGTCTGGCAGAGCCCCCTGTCAGAAGTAGCTTCAACTCCCACCTCCGGCAGAACTTCGACCACATCCCGAGGGAGGTGGGGGACATTGAGTCCGAATGGGCCATGTTCCGTGCCTCTATTGTTGAGGCAGCTGACCGGAGCTGTGGCCGTAAGGTGGTCGGTGCCTGTCGTGGCGGCAATCCCCGAACCCGTTGGTGGACACCGGCGGTGAAGGATGCCGTCAAGCTGAAGGAGTCCTACAGGACCCTTTTGTCCTGTGGGACCCTGGAGGCAGCTGATAGGTACCGGCAGGCCAAGCATGCGGCTTTGGTGGTTGCTGAGGCAAAAACTCGGGCGTGGGAGGAGTTTGGGGAGGCCATGGAGAACGACTTTCGGACGGCTTCGAGGAGATTCTGGTCCACCATCCGCCGTCTCAGGAAGGGGAAGCAGTGCAGTGTCAACACTGTATATGGTGGGGATGGTGCGCTGCTGACCTCGACTCGGGACGTTGTGGGTCGGTACTTCGAAGACCTCCTCAATCCCATTAACATGCCTTCCAATGAGGAAGCAGAGCCTGGGGACTCAGAGGTGGGCTCCCCCATCTCTGGGACTGAGGTCACCGAGGTGGTCAAAAAACTCCTTGGTGGCAGGTCCCCGGGGGTGGATGAGATACGCCCGGAGTTCCTCAAGGCTCTGGATGTTGTAGGACTGTTTGGTTGACACGCCTCTGCAACATCGCATGGACATCAGGGACAGTGCCTCTGGATTGGCAGACCGGGGTGGTAGTCCCCCTCTTTAAGAAGGGTGATCGGAGGGTGTGTTCCAACTACAGAGGGATCACACTCCTCAGCCTCCCTGGAAAAGTCTATTCAGGGGTCCTGGAGAGAAGGGTTCGTCGGATAGTCGAGCCTCGGATTCAGGACGAACAGTTTGGTTTTCGTCCTGGTCGTGGAACAGTGGACCAGCTCTACACCCTTAGCAGTGTCCTGGAGGGTGCATGGGAGTTTGCCCAACCAGTCTACATGTGTTTTGTGGACTTGGAAAAGGCATTCGACCGTGTCCCTCGGGGAATCCTGTGGGGGGTACTCCGAGAGTATGGGGTACCGGCCCCCCTGATAAGGGCTGTTCGGTCCCTGTACGATCGGTGCCAGAGCCTGGTCCGCATTGCCGGCAGTAAGTCGAACCCGTTTCCAGTGAGAGTTGGACTCCGCCAGGGCTGCCCTTTGTCACCGATTCTGTTCATAACTTTTATGGACAGAATTTCTAGGCGCAGCCAGGGCGTTGAGGGGATCCGGTTTGGTGGGCTCAGGATTGGGTCACTGCTTTTTGCAGATGATGTTGTCCTGTTTGCTTCATCAGGCCGTGATCTTCAGCTCTCTCTGGATCGGTTCGCAGCCGAGTGTGAAGCAGCTGGGATGAGAATCAGCACCTCCAAATCCGAGACCATGGTCCTCAGCCGGAAAAGGGTGGAGTGCCCTCTCAGGGTTGGTAGCGAGATCCTGCCCCAAGTGGAGAAGTTCAAGTATCTCGGGGTCTTGTTCACGAGTGAGGGAAGAATGGAGCGTGAGATCGACAGGCGGATCGGTGCGGCATCCGCAGTAATGCGGGCTCTGCATCGGTCTGTCGTGGTGAAAAAGGAGCTGAGCCGCAAGGCGAAGCTCTCAATTTACCAGTCGATCTATGTTCCTACCCTCACCTATGGTCATGAGCTATGGGTAGTGACCGAAAGAACGAGATCGCGAATACAAGCGGCTGAAATGAGTTTCCTCCGCAGGGTGTCTGGGCTCTCCCTTAAAGATAGGGTGAGAAGCTCAGTCATCCGGGAGGGGCTCAGAGTAGAGCCGCTGCTCCTCCGCATCGAGAGGAGTCCGATGAGGTGGCTCGGGCATCTGATCAGGATGCCTCCTGGACGCCTCCCTGGTGAGGTGTTCCGGGCACGTCTAACCGGGAGGAGGCCCCGGGGAAGACCCAGGACACGTTGGAGGGACTATGTCTCTCGACTGGCCTGGGAATGCCTTGGGATTCTCCCGGAAGAGCTAGAAGAAGTGGTCGGGGAGAGGGAAGTCTGGGCATCTCTGCTCAAGCTGCTGCCCCCGCGACCTGACCTCGGATAAGCGGGAGACAATGGATGGATGGCATGTTTGTGGGATGTGACATGAAAACCTGGACAAAAATTCACATATAAGGAGATACATAGGAGATAAGGTATAAGGAGAACATTCAGACTCTACATGTGTAGGGACGGGGGAAAGATTCAAACCCGGTGCTCTGGACCTGTGAGGAATCAGCAGTAAACACCATGACACACTTTCAAATAAATCACTGTGAAGAACTGACTGTGCAGCCGGCTATCACGCAGTTTAGGGTTGTGTGGGGAGGCAAGAAAGTAAATAAAATGAATGGCAGACATGCAGGTATGGATAATGAGCGTACTCACTGCCGTCGACAGCCGTGAAGCTAATGTCATTTCCAGATTCCCCTTCAGCCCCAACAGTGCTGGTACTAAGATGAAGACCTCTGTTACTTCGGTAAAGACAGTCCAGTGCTATGGAGAGAAACATGTAGACATTTGATGCTTCCTACCAAGTATTTAAATACTACAGGCAAATGAAACAAAGAAAAATAACATTTCTTACAGCAGTGGAACTACAACATAACATGTAATTACTCCAACCAATACCACTCTAGTATTGAGTGAAAAATTATTATAGTAGAATATAAATCGGATCAAAGTGTCAGTTATGAAGCAGAGCTGGAAATATGGCATTTTAGAAAAGGACAAAGGATAAGGTAAGCATTCACTAGTCCCAGAAAGTATCTGCATCATCAGACACCAAAAATAACAATTAATTACTTGTATATAGCACTCACTACTCAAAGCACTTAAACAGAGGAGAAGCACTTCAACCATCACCAATGTGTATTATCCACCCGGATGATGTTATGGTTGCCATTATGCTCACCACACATTAGCAAATGGATGGTGAAGGGGTGAGAAAGATAGCCAATTTGAGACAGGGGATGATTAGGGAGTCAGAATGAACAGGGACGTGATTGGCAATTTAGCCAGGACATTGGGATAAACCCTCATCTATTCGAAAGATGCCAATGGATTTTTAAAGACCACAGAGAGTCAGGACCTTGGTTTTATGTCTCATCCGAAGGACAACATCATATTTACAGCACAGTGTCCCCATCACTCCACTGGAGCATTGGGATCCACACAAAGATCACAATGTAAGTGCCCCATGCTGGTCTCACCAAAAGTCTTCCAGCAGCAACCCAAGTTTTTCATAGATTGTGTCCCATCCAAGTACTGGCCAGGCCCAAACATGCTTAACTTCAGGTGGACGACCTGTTCTGAATTGCATGTGGTATGGGTGCTGGACAGCACATGCTCTCACACATAACCAGAGTCACTCATACCAAGCACTGCTAGTGCCTACACCACAAAATTACCTTCAATGGAAAAATGTGTTGTTTCAGAGATTAAAAAATGTATATCTCCAGCCTCACAGCTTCGGACACTGCATTCAAATATAGGCCTAGTCAACACTGGTGACTGAATGGGCTTTTCTAAAGGTATGCAGTTGTTCCTTCCAAATTCAGAAGACTTATATGTTATGTTAATTGGAGACAGCAAATTGTCCCATTGTGAGTGAGAGTGGGTATGTGCCAGGACTGCTGTCCGCCTTGCATCGGACGCCACCAAGATAGGCTCTAGCCTCAGTAACCCTGAGATGGACTAGGCTTGCTTGAAAATGGACTGATATAATGAATACTGTACATAAACATTATGTACACAGTACAGTGTTTGGGCAAAAAAAAAACTGAGATAAATGCATTTTAGAAGTGCTACCAAATGGTCTGGATGTTATTTCAGTATATCTCAAAACGTAATTAAGATATCTTAAAATACATTTTAGACATATTCTCGGGTTTGAGATATACACTTATTAATATCTCAGATACCTTAACTAATATCTTAACATGATTTATCATCAGTTTGAAAGATCTAAAATGTCATTTCAAGATCAGGAAGTTGTTTCATGATATTGGAGATATCTAAAATACAGTTAATGATACTTCAGATGCATTTTTACAAATCTCAAAATCGCTTCCTCATGCTTTTAAGATATCTTCAACATATTCCAGTCAAGAGAAGTCCTATTGGGATTAATAGGAAACTTTATAGGCAGTGATCTTATCTCAAAATTAAATTTCAGATATCTTACAAAATATGGGAGGTAAAAGTCAGATATCTACATTAGAATACCTTAAGAATAAAAAGGAACTTATTTTGAGATACCTTGTAATGATTTTCACAGGTTTAAATTGCAGAACTCTTTTTTCAGATATCCAAAATTCACTTTGAAACATCTCTAAATATTAACTTGGCTTGCCATAGTGCATATGCACCAAGGTTAAAGGAGCTTCAAAAGTGCAAACTCTTCAGAACAGGCAGGCAGCATTAAAGGAGTCTGCAGGATTACATCTGTTCTTAAGCCAAAAACGCTAATTGGATTTAGGCGCATGACTAAAGGAAGCATGAAGACAGTTAAAATGGATTTACAATAAAGCTGCCAGTGTGAGAAAAATGAATTTAATAGTTTGAAAATAGGTTTATGATCTAAATCATAAATCTCATGACAATAAATGCACCCACTTGTCAATGGAGGTAGTAGTGGAGGAGATAATGAAGACAAAACGGATTGTCATTATGAACAAAGCTGAACATCTTCTACAGCAGTGTTTCTCTCAATCACTGGGTTTGGAACCAAAACAGTTCCTATTATTTATAATGGTAGTGGGTGATGGCGGGTTGCTTAAGTGATTGGCATTGCTACGCAAAATTTTTCCATTACCAGCTCTGTCCTGATCAATTCACCAAAGGGGTACCCCTTACCCCATGCTTTGACGATTACCTTCCATTGATCACTGAAGACACCCACTTCGATAATCTTCTTTGATTCATCAAGGGAAGCATGCTATGATGATCATCGTTAATTCACCAAGGTGGACTCCCCCCACCCCGTGTGTTGCGAACATACTTACAGGTGATAAAGTAGGTCATGACACCAAAAAATGTTGAGACACATTGCTCTATAGGACAAACTAGCATTCATTGCTCTCTTATCTTTAGCCAGGTCTGAGTTTTTTTCTTTTTGTTGTAATTCTTGTGTGTGTTATAGCTGTTTTCCAACAACTTAATATTTGTAACTATTTTGGGACCTTCTGATATACAAAAAGATACAGGTATGCTAAAGGTCTATACCATTTATCTGTATGCTGATTAGTGCAAACTCATGTTGTTACTTTTGTTACTTGACTGTGTTATGCAAAAGAACCTAACCTAACAAAAGAACCATTGTTGTCATGTCATACTGACCAGATTACATGGCAGGCTCCCTCAAGCATGTTGTAATAAAGGACATTCATCTTTGAAGTTATTTATAACTGTGATCTTGACTATTCTTTAATTACACAGTATATTTTCTGAGAACTGTCTATCTAAAACTGTTACAGAGGTGAAATACTTTGGACCTTGATGATTTGAAAAGTAGTAGTTAGTAGTATTGTCATGTGTACAGTGAAATTCTCACTTTAATGTCTGACCCACATCACCATTCTCCAGCACCATTATCAACAAAAAAAGTACTAAATTAAAGAATATCATGTTATTTAATAGAAAACAAATCAGCTTAACAGATGGACTACTTGCTGGTATTTTGTTATGCACACATTACCTAAATCTTTGTGAGAAAACCCTGAGGAAAAAGCTCAGTTAAGTTAACACAGACATCACAAGGAATATTTTATTAAAGTGTGGTCCTGACACTATGAACTTTGCTCAGGGATGGTATATGTGTCTGGAGTGCATACCTTTTAAAAGAATGGACAGGCTGAATTTTAAAATACCTGCTCACGGGTTATTTCAAAGACACTTAGGTAGTCTAGCCTGCCCAGATTCTGGCAACAACTGCCTTTATTATGTTAGATGTTTTCCAGGAAGAAAAGATGTTATGGCTGAAAATCCTTATCAGATGTAAAGCCAATTTACTGCTCAGTTGCAGGCTGACAGATTGAGAGTCATACATTTGGAAGAGTTTATGGCAGAGGTCTGCAAGATTTCTAGGACCTATACCGAAATAGGGTTGCATGAGTTCATTTGTACTTGTAGGACAAAGCCAATGTTTTGCTAATTTTTAAAAAAAATTTAAATGTCCTTAATAAATATGTATGTCTGTGTATGCACGTCATTGCTGTTCTGCTAGTACTACAGGCTTCCAAAATTATTTGTTGCTGCTTATTTTAAGTCTAGCTGTCATTAGAATTCCGGTTATTGTGTGCTGCAGGCATTTTCCCATTTCCCAATTCTTCTTTTCAAAGGTATCGGCCAACTGACGGAAGAGAACCGTAAATGCCAGATTTATCACAGAGCTGTTCCTGCACCATCATGTCACACAGCACCCCTGCAGTCTAGGACATTTAGTGATAAGTATTGACAATGTACTGGTCTGGGAAGTATAGCTCTGAAACTAAACTCAGATATTTTTAAGTGTTTTTATAGATAATGATGGTAATAATATTTTTAAATGCATACATAATTTTTAGGGCAAAAAACAAACTTTTCCAACTGTCCATCTATTACCAAAGCCCCCCAATCCACTTCAGTTTCTGGCAGCATTAAATACAAGGAAGGAAGCAACCCTGAATGAAACAGGAAAAGACAAACCTAAGTCTGTTAATTGTTCATTGTTTCTAACAATAATAAGATCATCAGCTCTGAAAGGTATAATTATGTGCAACAAAAGATCTGAAGACTTCAAATTAAATGAAGCAGCTTTAGCAAGTGGAAAGGAAAAGAAGCTAGTTAACTAAAACATTTTTGAATGTTTTATTTCACTCTTAACTCTGATTTTGCCCTCTTACCCTAATATGTGACTTTAAGTACATTCAGAAAGTGTTCAGATCCAATAACATTTGTATCTGTAAAATGTTTAAAATCTGTATTTCACCTTGTTATTCTGAGGTATTTAGTGTTGCTTGATGTGGAGAAAGAATCAATTTAAAAGATTTTAGCATAACGCTGCAACATAGCAAAATGTGAAAAAGTGAAGGGGTATGAATACATGTTAAATCCACAATATGTCCAGAATAAGCATAGTCTATATTACATGGCCTATTTATGTTTCTAAATAATGCAATACAATATAATAAAATATACGTCGATGGTTAGTGATAATATCCACAATATCCCACTCTCTCCTCCCGTTCACAGAAATACTAGAATTGTGCTACTGATATAGGACCTTTAATCTCATATATGTGGACTTTATGGAGCATGGTTGAAAAATTTCTAGATTATTGCTCAAAGTGGCACTTGCACACTCTCATCTTCAACAACCCTGCTTTATGTATAGATGGTCATCCCATTTCATTTCTCCTCAGCACGTCATGACATATTGACTCTTCATGACATTTTTGACAATACCGGGTGCCATACATTCCAGATCTGACACTGGACTTCAGACTGGGCCAAAAGCTTACCTTCCAAAAGGACAATGACCATAAGTACAAAGCAAAGACAAAACAGGAGTGGCTTAGAGACAAATCTGAGAATTTCCTTCAATTGAGTTGAGTTTTCAATTTACACTTTTTGTAACTCTCTATCCCCTGCATTATGATTAACAGCATCGGCATATACTTATCTGTGCTAGTCTTCTTATCACCCATTATCGATTTTCTGCTTGGCCGTCAAAAGCCCTCTCCCTTCCCAAAAACCTACTGTATTTTCACTCATATTTCATATTCTTTTAAGAATCCTAATCTCAAATCATTCAATACAGAATTGTTTGCCATGACAAGTTTTACCCACAACAGACATGTTTTGCCATGTCCATCGATCCCCGCTGTCCCATTGTCTCTTCTACCAGGAAAGCAACCCAAGTATCTTTTGTGTGTATTTTTAGGAGTGTCTCCCAGTCTCGTGCTTTCTGAATGTCCATTGTTAATTTTCTTTTGACTATCTTTCACATTAACATCCATTTTCTCCCCCTTTGTGTTACTGGATCTCATTTCTCTCTCCCTATCTTCCAGCCATCTGAGGCACAGTACCTGCAAAGCTGTCTATACAGCTGTAGCTTCTCACTGAGAATCTGATGTCCAGATCTCCTTGACATCTTGGCAAGATTAAGTTTTCAATCTTACCTCATTTGGAATTCTCAGTGGCAGTGACCATTGAGTTATCTGATTCATATATCACAGAATGGTATGCTCTAGTGCAATTTCTATGGGTGATTGCTGTCACTTTCTTATTCTTTCTTTCTCTTCTTTTATCTAATGGAGTTTGACATTGGGGTGGCATTTCCCTTCTAGGTTTTGCTCAGGCAATTTTCCTTTTACACCTTTCAACTGGGAAAAATCTGGGTGTATGTGTGTGATAATATATTTACCATTAGTTGTTATCATCTTTTGTATTTTTATGAGAAGCCTACTGATAATTGCTTTTGCTCACCATTGTTATTAAAACTTCAGTAAGCTTTTGATCACAAAAACCCCTGCCTAGATACAACAGCAGCACAACTTAAGTTTTTGATAATCAAAGAACGGCACACCAAATGGCCATAACTTGTTTGTAAAATGTCTTGTGTTCTAGAGAGAAGTAAAGGACTTGGGTAACTATAGCCTCTAAATTAAGGGTGACATGAAAAAAACTACCTAATCAAATACTGTAGTAGAGGAAAATGTATTACTAAGCACCTAAATTGTAGAGTTACTCTAAGTTTTCCTCTTCAGATTTTGGCACTTGATAGTCGTAGCAGGTCATCAATGACTGACAAAGAAATGCATGCAATTTGCATATGGTGTGGGATTTAGTAGACTACAGGATTGGCATGTGTTTTGTGACATATTGAGCATTTATAAGGTTAAGAAAAAAATGTGAGAGTTCTTTAACAAGTTGGTTTACACTATCTATATATATATATATATATATATATATATATATATATATATATATATATATATATATATATATATCAAGGAGAGCTGGGATCCGTGTGACTGTGTTTGTGGAGGGACGGAGAGTTAAGGCGGGTGTTGGAGTCACGTGATCATCTCCCCTCCCATTCACCTCATTTCATTCACTTCATTTCGCTCCGAGCTGAGTTCCGCAGCTGACACGGTCTTGCCGTCCTTTCTCCTTTACTGATTTACTGTTTAGTAGAAACGGTACGTACTGAATAGCACTTTTTCCTTTAGTGTTTCTACTTAGTGTTTCTTAGTGTTTAGTAGACGCGGTGTGCCGGTGTTCCTGGCGGTGTTGCGGTTTAGTGTTACTTTCTACTTCGTTTTTGTACTTTAGTGTTTAATAATAAATAATAATAATTCATTACATTTATATAGCGCTTTTCTCAGTACTCAAAGCGCTAAAATAGTGAGTGATACTTAGCTGATAGCAGTGTAGAAGCAGCACAGCACAACACAGCCGGTAGGACAGGTGGGTGTGGTAGCGTAGGTGGGCGGCGATAGCAAGCAGCAGGAGGAGGAAGCAGGATTTGGATGTTCCAATACACAGCCATAAACAGTAACGCTTGGTAATTTCAGGCGTGATTGCCCCGAAGCCATAAGCCATAAACCAGGTTAGTATGAACATCAGATCAGTTCCCGATCGTAGGGTACTGTAAGATGAAACGGGAGCAGATCAGCATAGCGAATATAATCACCGAGACAGATCATCCCGAGGTGCTAGATCACCAGGTACAAAGAAATGTTCGTAGGTCTCGTCCCATGATCCACAGACTCAGCTGTTCCCAGTAAAATGGAGTCCATAAAATCTGTAAATATTAAGCCAAATCCATGCAATTCGAGTCAGCTGAATCCACGAACTATACATACAATAAACAAAATAAAACAAGCGTAAGAAAGTGCAGAATTAAGGTGAATTTTGCAAAAAGTGTTGTTAACAGGGAGGAGCGGCAACAACAAGCATGCGCCAGCGTCCCCTCACCTGCTATAATAAAGCAGTTATAATAAAGAAGTTTAGTAGACTTTTACTTTATCTCATTTAGTGTTCTTCCCGGCGGTGTTGCCGTTTTTTAGTGTTAGTGTCTACTTAGTGTTTGTGTTTAGTGTTATGGAAGGAGTGATCTTACCACTGTCAGATTTTGCAATGAATAAGTTGGTAAATAATGATTATTTATCAACAGATCACATTAGCAAATTCAATGAAATTTTAGCTGCACATACAATTTTCCAACCTCAGGAGGTTTTGCTAATGTGGACTCCTGATATACCTATAATGCCCATTCCACAAAATGCAAAACATATTCAAATATTACCTTCTGCAGCTACTGAACAAGTGACTCACTGGGTGTGTACCTATTATGATGGTGCTGTAATTCATGTCTATGACAGTTTAAACACTGATAAAAAATTCAACCTCACCGAAGAGCAGCTTCGTTTCCTTCATGCTTTGTTTCCTTACAAACCTCCCATAGTTTATGAAGACGCACAGCAACAATTAAATCATATAGATTCTGGTGTATTCTCAATTGCATTTGCTGTGTGTATTTCTTTAGGTATTGACTCAAGTGATCAAGTTTTTACTATTTCTTCAATGCGAAATCACTTACAAATAATTTTTGTTACTCGACAATTGCTTCCATTCCCTGTCGAAAGTAGCTGACGGGCGACACCAGTTACAAGTATTCAGTGCGTTCAAAGACCTGTACGAAGTACGGCCACTAACACAGTCACTCATTAAAGGGGAGATGACTCGGTGCAGGAAATGGGTATTGAAACTACCTTGGAAGACATGCAATCAACGAGGCGATTAAACGGATCTCAAGAGACGTCTTCTAGGTTGGAAAAAAAGTGCTTGGCTGCCAAAACCATATATATATGTATATACACATACATACATACATACTGTACATACATACATACATACATATATACACACACATATATACATACACATATACATCTATACTAATAAAAGGCAAAACCCTCACTGACTCACTCATCACTAACTCTCCAACTTCCCGTGTAGGTAGAAGGCTGAAATTTGGCAGGCTCATTCCTTACAGCTTACATACAAAAATTAAGCAGGTTTCATTTCGAAATTCTACACGTAACGGTCATAACGGTCGACAACATCCACCATGTTAAACTTTCTTATTTATGGCCCCATCTTCACAAAATTTGGTAGGCGGCTTCCCTGCGCTAACTGAAACTGATGTACGTACTTATTTCGGTGGTATGACACCACTGTCGGCCGCCATATTGAACTTTCCAACGGTCTTTGTTACTTAATGGGCCCATCTTCAAGAAATTTGGTACGCGGGTTCCCGACGCTAACTGAATCCTACTTACGTACATATATACGTCCATAGCCTGCAGCTCGGTCCACACTCTGAATCCTCCAGGCCCTCCTGAGCATAATCTAATTTTGAAGGTTGGGGCACCAATAATGTTACTGAGAAACTTACAGCCACTGAAACTTTGTAATGGCGCGAGACTTCAGGTCACATGCTTGCAAAAGAACCTAATTGAGGCAACTATTTTTACTGGCAGTGGCTCAGGGGAGAGAGTTTTTATTCCTCGCATCCCTGTTATACCTTCTGATCTCCCATTTCAATTCAAACGTCTCCAATTTCCAGTAAGGCTCTTCTTCACAATGACAATTAATAAGTCTCAGGGACAGACCCTACAAAAGGTTGGCATTGATTTGAGGCAAGATTGCTTTTCACATGGCCAACTATACGTTGCATGCTCAAGAGTAAGCTCACAGCGCACAGCTTCGTCATATTACAACCGGAGGGGCGAACTGACAACGTGGTATACAAAGAGATCCTTAACAAATAATTATTGGTACATTTTCCCTCAGTTTATTATTTAAAATTTTAAAGCAGTACTTCGCCGCTGCAAAGCGCGGGTATTTTGCTAGTATGTTCATATGATACAGGACTTAGTTACCAGGTAATACATTTTTGAATAATAACTTTATTTGCCCCTTTACACTTCTAAATCATCTGCCTGTCATATATAAATGAAATTCACCTTTCAAATTGCTTTGCGGTGCTGCACGGTGAGAAAAGAGAGCTGTGAGTTAACGGTACGTGAAACAAAGTGCCTGACATTGGATATTTGGAACTGAGTTAAAGACTGTGGTTATAATGACAATATCACATTTTACAGTGGTGTTTCAGACACCTGGATGACCGGCTCGTGTTAATGTAGTCGTTTAAAATCTGCTATATATTTATTATGTGACCTCCAGAAGACACAAGCAAATCACATATTATTAAATAATTGGGGATCTCTATTATTCTAAACAGTTAGCATTAAATATTACCTTGTACAATATTTTACAGATAAAAATATATTCTGGCCTGATTATAACATCGCAAACGCAACAAATGCTGATAGCCCACTCGCTTTTTGAAACAGTGTGTTGTGAAGTGCAATCCTCTGTAATGTTTGCCAATATGGCATTACAAATGATGCTGTTCTTTATTCTTCTTATTAACCAATGTTCTTTATTGGCATACCTCCTTATGGATAGAAATGTTTGGTGCACTATTGAAATTACATTCTATTAAAAAAAATAAAATTATATATATATATATATTATATATATATATTATATATATATATATATATATATATATATATATATATATATATATATATATATATATATATATATATTATATATATATTATATATATATATATATATATATATTGAGTGGCATATCGGCATGGTCTTTAGTGCTGGTGCTTCACAGCCCAATAACTGTCTATGTGCATTTGCTTGCTATCCATGAACTTGTGTGAATTTCCTCTGGGTATATTAGTTTCATTCCAAAGATATGCAAATCTGAAAGTGTGTGTGTGCCATCCAGGCTGCTGTATGATGCTTAGAGAGACTTCATTCCTTTCACAACAACAAACTTGGATAATAGCTGGATGGAAGGATAGGAAGTCAGCCATTTTCAAAACATCATATGTTCTGATACTGCTCAGTAGTTAGCACTGATGCTTCAAAGATCAGACATCCTAGGTTCAATTCTTTGCATAAGATATGCATGTTCCCCTCATCTGTGTGGGTTTTCTGCTGGTCACTCCAGTTTTCCACGCACACTACAAAGATAGATTGACTGGCAATTCTAAATTGGCTTTATGTCAATGTGAGGGATTGACTCCCAGTGCAGTGCTGGTTTCCTACTTGCCCCTGATGTTAATAATAATAATAATACATTTTATTTATATTGCACTTTATATTTTGCTCTGGTCCTAATATTTTCTATTAGAATGTGCAGTAATGTTCTAGGAGTATCATTCTGTCAGGTTGCAATTTTTTGTTTCCATATTCTCTTCTGTCACTAATTTGCAAGATGCAGTTTGCTTTTTTTAGTTGCTATTTTTTAAATTGGATTCCTGCAGTGGGATGGTTTTGGTGTAGCATGCTATATAAAATAGATTATTACTAATGCTGCTTACGGTGGCGCAGTGGGTAGCGCTGCTGCCTCGCAGTTGGGGGACCTGGGTTCGCTTCCCGGGTCCTCCCTGCGTGGAGTTTGCATGTTCTCCCCGTGTCTGTGTGGGTTTTCTCCGTGCGCTCCGGTTTCCTCCCACAGTCCAAAGACATGCAGGTTAGGTGGATTGGTGATTCTAAATTGGCCCTAGTGTGTGCTTGGTGTGTGGGTGTGTTTGTGTGTGTCCTGCGGTGGGTTGGCACCCTGCCCGGGATTGGTTCCTGCCTTGAGCCCTGTGTTGGCTGGGATTGGCTCCAGCAGACCCCCGTGACCCTGTGTTCGGATTCAGCGGGTTGGAAAATGGATGGATGGACTAATGCTGTTTATCAGTTCATAAAAGGCCTTGAGATATTCACTTTGAAAAGCACCACACATAAACATTAAATACTCCATACATGTGACAATAATGACCATATAAACCTATAAACATGCGGTCTATAAAATGCTAGCACTTCGTTTTCACTGGATTATAATCCATAGAATGCTTAGTCTGCTTTCTTCATTCATTTTTATATGCACTTATCCCATGTAGTTTGTTGACTGATGAGAAAAGTTTTTAATATTATGTATTCATGCATAATGGAAATAATAATATTTCTGGTGTAAAAGGTGTCTATGGTGACATACAATGGTCAACAGCAATCAATATCAAAAACGTCCATGCTGCATAATACATATGTCAAGTCATCCAGTCTTATGCTCCCAACATTTCAAACACCATTTAAAAGAAAAACACTTCTGGGTAGTGCTCTTGTGAACAACAATGGAACGTACCCAGACATGAATGGGCATTTGAATTGTAGACCTGTTTCCCTGCTTCATTTATTGGTCATAAGTGCAGCAAAATAACAGCTTTTTCACTGGCTAGCATTCTTTACATGATATCAACATTAATTATTACATTCGTTCGTCAGTGCACTTAAGATTAAAAGTTAAAGAAAAGTTAGCAAAAATCATCATCAGGCAGAGAATAAGCCTAGTGTGCCGTCTCAGAAGAAAAGAGACAACTTTTAAGCAGAGGAACAGTAAATGAGCCATAGTCAAAAGGCACACTAGGATTGTAACCAGGAAATTAAGTTGCACTTTCAAGGGAACCAAAACCGCAAAAGTCATTCACATAAAGGATGTCAGAAGTTCAATAAATGCTAAATAATCTTCAGGGATTGATTCAGATGCTCAGAAAATGTCTGAAAAAGTTACACTTTTAACATTTCATTGTAATTGGGATTGAGGATGTGACCCATGTGACCACGCTCAAAACATCCAAATAACGTGAAAACGATGGAGTCACAAAATGGATTAAAACAAAGCTAAATAAGAATGCTCTAAAATGAATTTCAAAACATTAAACTGAAGTCCAAAAAATAAAATAAGTACTGAAAAATACTCTTGGGAGTCTACAAATTCTTAAATACCTTTGAGACAAACCGCAACACCTCATACTTGTGAAAAGCTGAGATACTTCAACAAGCAGAATGTCAATTCACTTGTGCAGTCACAGATCACCGCTAAATAATGCAGAAGTACTCCAGGCGAGAATAAGAATATAAATGTAATGAAATGAGATGGATATTCAATTCAGATGCTCGTTTGGACTCAACTTTTGTTCCCATGAATGTGGTAAAATAGAAATTCATAGCCCACAATTTATCTGTACAAAGAGGTTCAAGAGTCAAGTCCTAAATCCATCCTGGCATCCTTGTTCAAATACAATTAATATTTTTAGAGACATTTTGGGAGTTAGGACTAAACTGCCAATAGTGGGTACAAGGTAGGAACCAAAAATGGGCAAGAGATCACAGTATCGTGGGAAGATTCACTCACTCAGTCACTCATGGCCAATTCACCTAACCCATAAATGAAAACTTGTGGGTTTGTTTGGACAGGGCAACAATTCAAACCCTAACCCTAAACATGGTGGAGAATACAATCATTCACAGATTGTGAGTGGGAACAAAGGGGCACATTAAAGAATGAAATTCAAAAGGACAGCCGTTGTCAAAAGCCAAAAAACCCTAACTAGGCAGCAAGGTTTAATACTGTAGCACTACGTCATCAATATTCCCAAATACATCACAGAATTCCATCAAGACTCCAGACCTAATGATGACTAATGGGGCTGCATCAATCGGAGGAAAGAGTCAGCCTTGCATATACAGACAAAAAATGATAGGGAGCACACTATATAATAAAGCAATCAAAAAAAAAAAAAAGACAGTCCATCCAATTGCACCTCATCACAACCCAGCTGTGATGCCTCCACCACACCCCAAATACACACCACACCTACACAGAACGGCATGTGGCACTCAGCATTACATCATTAATATGCCTAGAAGTGCCACACACCTTCAAAACTCACTGGCCTTCATTCCAGTCCATTTACCTTTAAATCTGCCCTTGCAACTTTCCAAATTCCTTCAAGTTCCCAAAGCAGAAGCAAATTCTTAGTGCAATGAGCCTTTGGAATCTGCTACTACACTTAGAAATACAGTACTAGTTTTTCAAGATATTCTGGCCTTGAGATTGTCCTGAAAGACAGTTTCTACCTTTAACACCCAAATCACTGTCATTTTGTTTAAAGTACTTTGTGGCTAAGCAACTTTTTTGTTACTCAAAAGACTGGACTACATAATACAAGACTGTCTTAAAGCATCAGTGAAAACCAATCATAAAAACTACCAATAAACTAAACCAACAGCTATGAAAGCAAATGACAGAGGGTCTTTCAATGGGAATGGAAGATAAATGCCAGTGCCTGTTACAACCAGCCCACAAACTTAATAGAACTAAACGTCACAAATTGTTTAATTTGGCCAACATTTCTTAAACATCCCAGAAATGTTCAAATGATCTTTGCTTTCTTCATAGACCTACAGGAATCAGCTTTATAATGGTCTTGAAATTTTAACTTTGTTTTCAAAAGATTTCCTGGCATCCCTGAGCACAATTTAACCATTTTCAGCAAGTTGTGCATCTGCAAAGTTTTTCTTCCTGTTGATGGGTGTCTACATCAGTTACATACAATGACGCAGGCTAAACACAATAGTGGAAATTTTGAATCCCATCCTGAAAAAAAAATGTTTGTTTTAAACCGGCCTACCTCTCTGCTAAAGTCAGAAACTATTCAAATAAATGATTATTCAGAGACTGAACACAGCCTGGCCAATTTTCTGCAATTCGGGTGAAAACTGTTATAGCACTAATATAATAACAATAAACCATTTTAAGACTCTATTACATTTTCTTATTTTTGTTCCAATACTACATAGCATGATTTCTACCTGGGTTTGTGTCTCAGCACATCTTTATTAATAGGCATGTGATCGATAAGTGAAATTCCCTGTGGCAACAGGCATGCTTCGTTGGTTGAACACTGAAATCCTACTATTGTAGTACAGAATATACTGCACAATAAAAAACTACTCTTTGTGTGTGTGTGTGTGTGTGTGTGTGTGTCTCTCTGTCTGCCTGCCTGGTCTGGTCTCCCTGAGCAATCTGATCGGTCAGTTTGTCTTCGGTGACATGATCCACAGAGGAATGGCAGACAAGAGAGGCGGAGACACAAGAGGCGGAGTAAAGGTGTAGGAGTCACTTTGACAGCCTCGTTCAAACAAAGGAAGTTTTTGCAAGATGATATTTTCACAGTGGGTAATGGGAGCCCATTTACCATTGATAGTAGTCAAGAAGTGTACAGGAGGCCAGCAAGGCACCTTGAAATAACGGAGTCTGGGCAGTGGGCATTACAGTTAACCAACACAAGAGAGGAAGCAGCGGGCAAAAGAGGTTCAGACACTCAAGGATACAGAGGAAAGGCATACATTGAAAGCTGAAAGTACACATATTGGTGCAAGAGATATCAGATATAACCAATTTTTAAATGTATTCTATTACCAGTCTGTGACAGGTAATGTGGTTTGTAAGCAATAAATTCGATATAGCGAATGCTGTCAGTTAGGATATGCATATCTTAGATACTCTAACTGTATTATACCCAGGTATGCAATCTTTAAACAAAAACCACACCAGCATCGCATGGAAAAGCCACTTTATACACATTTAAATGCTATCTGTCAAATACTGCTGCAGTTTTGCTTTGATCATTTCCTTTCCCACTAAGCACAAACTTCTTTAAAGCACAAAATAATCTCCCAATGGCCACTACACACTCCTGCTGACAGCTAACAACTTAAGTCCTCTTGGTATCACTGCCACAAGATTGTCTCAGTCAGTGGCTTGTTTATTGAACATCTAAACACAGCCACATTACATTCCAAGAGATAATGAGACTGATGATTTGACTTTACTTTTTGGAGCTAACTTACTTGGTTCCCAACCTGATATTTTAGTAACAAGGCATTAACAATTTGTGTTACACCAAGATGATGCCCAACACAGGCATCCAAAATGGAGTTGAAGTTCAGGACCCTCTTGATTTAAAGGATTTGCACTCAGTCCTTGCCACTTAAACATTTAATCCTGCCCAGCCTCTCCTAGATACTCATCTTGTCCCATACAGACCATGAAGTACTCATAGACGGACATCAGTCCTGCTTGTAAAGAGCCCTATGTACTAGGTTACAGTATTTTCTCAGAAGCAAGTAATGGGGACAGAGTAATATGTTATAACATCAGGGGACACAAGACACCAGTTTCTCACCGTTTTGTTTATCCTAAAATATTTCCATTTTCAAAAATAAAATATATACAGTATATTTTTGGTAGCTGTACTGTGGAGCATTGATGTGGGGGCCCTTAGAGTGTGAAGGCCCTGCCCACCTTGGAAAGGTTGTGGGGCATCCTATACACCAGTGGTTACACATATAATGCACTGTATAATAATCTTCACTGCCCAATTTAAATTTTTTCCATAAGAAACAAAGTAGAAAATATTGCAGTGGGACTGGAAATTACATTTTCAATACATTCACACAATTTCATAATTTCTGAATCCATTTGTATGTGTGTGTGTGGGGTGTGCAGAACCTGTCAACAGATCAACTGAATGTGATCAGATCCTGAAAACCTAGGATGCGATTTATTTTTAACAAAACTGGCTCATTGGAACTTATAGTTCAGTGAATATGAATTCTGTATTTTAACTGTAACTGAACCGAAAAGTTCCTTTTAAAATAAATTGCAAACACATTGTTGAATGAAATGTCTCCCAACTGCATTCAATGCATTTACAGTATTATGTATTCAGCCATTTCCCATCACCTGTCTTTATACATTTACCAAACAGAAAGAATTTAAAATGACCACATTTATATGAAGTTTATTTCATAATGTTTTTAAAGAATAAAGCAAATGATCATACCACTGGAAAGACAACCTGTGCTGTCCATTTAGTGACAGCCCACTTATCTTCAGTACAATAACAGACATTTACTTCGGCCATGACAGTGCTTATATGGATATGATTATTTACAAATTCAGACCAGGGAACACAGACATGCTGTCAGTGTGTGTGGTCAGAGTGTGAAGAATGGTGTGTGGACATATAATAATGTGATATACATATATTCTCTAAAAAGTACAGTATCCTTTAAATAACAAAAATGACTTTATCAAGTATACATTAATTCACTATAACAAGTAAATCTTGGAAATCCAGAGTGCTCTGCTGGCCACACCTTTCCATCACCAAACCTGGGTTTGATTCTTTTCCCCACAATTTGCGTCAAAATGCCTTCCAGTGTTTGCAGATAATCTGGCATTAAGCTCTTCTGGATGAATCCTGCATTGGATTCATCCTCACTCACCAAATACACACTTCTAAGCAGTAAAAAAGAAATTTGTGAAATTGCCCTACATGAACTCTTTTCAAACACTTATATTACTGCTGTATCTTGGTGAACCCCTGGGATCAGTTGATGTAGCATACACAGCTTCAAATACTTCTGATCACTTTTGCTGAAGATCATGAGGGTATGACTTCCTGTACAAAATATGGTCTAAAATGGCTTAAATCCAAGGGATTTTTTTGAATCTAGAGAGACAAAAATTGGAGGAAACCTCAAAAAGCTTAACATACTGCATAACTAGACATGAAACTAGTCAAACGGTATATCATGGTCAGGAGACACCAGGAGAAGAAAAACTGAAGGGATTTCATTAATAATTCTTACAAGCACAATAATAAAAATAATCAAACCATTTTGGCCCATTCACCATTACCCAACACTAGATTCATCAACTGTAACACCTTTCATTTGTCTCTGGACTTAAATGGCACGCCTTCTCTACTAAAAATAAGACTTATTAAAACTAAAATATAATGAAAAAAACTAATTATCTATCCATTGTTTTAGGCAAACTTAGTTTTCATATTTACATAATTCGATTGAGCCTTTCATATCACACTAAATAATAGAGACAGTGCATCTAAAGGTAATACAAGATGGGCACACAAAAGTAACCCAGAATTAGTGTCAATTGTGTTAGGAGTTTTATTAGTAATAAAAGAATAATAATGTTATATTACAAACGAAGTTACATTTATGATTTCATTATTAAATTATGTTGTAAAAAATGTTACTGACCATTTTAAGGGCTGTGCCAAAAAGAGTCCCCATCAGCAGTGAAACAAAGTTCAGTGCACCATAACACACCATACCATTCCATTGCCTAAGTCCGCCTAATCTTGATCAGGATTGTAGGGGACCTGAAGCCTATCCCAGGAAGCACAGGGCATGAGGTAGGAACAATCTCTTGAACATACTCATGAAAACTGACCTCAGTCCTTCAGTTGTGATAAATGACATGTCAAATTACAATGATTTCTTTCCATATGACCTGCAAAGTTGACTACTACCTCTAGGGTGTGGACAGAAGGATTTCTTGGTTTTAGTGCATTTCTCACAGAACCAGTAGTGGCTCACTCCTTCAAAAATTTCTAAATCGTGCATTTCGTTAGAGCACAGGGGTAAATAGTTCTATGAAACACTCATGTCAACTTGAAAAAATATATATACTGTATATACAAAAAACTCAATTATTTAAATGAATATGGAATGTATTCTCTCCAGCAAGCACAGAGAAAGGACTAAAAAGACAAAATGCTTGCGGGAAGTCCCGGTACATTCACCTCACTATATTTGCTGCTACAGAAAACAGGGCGAGGCCCCTTATCATTAGTGGGGCTACACTCTTGTGCATTTTTATGTAAATATAACCATAATGCACTCTGTCTGTCCTGTCACTCTGTCGGGCCACATTTCAGCACTCATATTTCACATTGTCTGTTTTTGTTTGATGGTTTGTTTGTCGATCACACTAAAACAGCTGAACTCATTTTCACAAAATTTTAAATGAGTTACCATTGGTCCAACTTAAAATACAGGCAATATAGCGATTCAAAAATTTCATTGGGAATGGAGGGTTGTATTGGGAGGCAACCCAAAAACCCAACATTATTCCATTTCATTTTGATGAAATTTTCACCAATATTAAGGGTGTTGTAATGGAGTATAAGGGAACAACAAAAAAAAATGCATTACTTCAAAATAGAGTCAAAGCTCATGAATTTGTGCTTGTATATTACTGTTGATACAACTTAAAATCTAGACTTTAAGGCATTTCAAAAGTTTAAACAAGAAATAAGATTACAGTGTGCGTTGTAGAAAACCAAACCTGCGATAACATGCCAAAGCAGTTCAGCCGATGAGAATAAATTAAGTGTGTTGTTGAAGTTGGGCACTACTTACAGTGAAGTCTACATTCTATGTCAGTCATTCTACAGATATTGCAGTGCAAAAGGTGAGTGTCAATTAATGACCAACACAAAAATGGCACATCACTCAAAAACAGCTATTTCTACTTTCATGAAATTTTGTATTTACACAATTATTCATGCAATATAAAATGTAGGCTTCATGGAGTGTCAAGAATTTCATTGGGAAGTCGTAATGGGAAGGTCAACACCATAAAAACCGTGCATTACTCCAAAACAGCTAAGTGGATGTTCTTGGAATTTTGCTAGTACAGTTAACTCAACATACTGTATAAAGCTTCAACAGTTTAAGAACTTTCATAATGAGTAGGGGTTCAATACAGGGAACAACACAAAAACAGCTACCTTTGCCCAGTGCATATGCCATATCAATGATTCAGTTATTCAACAAATCATCTAGTTTATGAATGAGGGATTAAACATTTGTGACATCAAAGTAAACCAGAAAATAGAAAGAAGTTCCAATTCATGTATTCATGGTTCCAATACAGCAAGGCGTCCTCACAATTATGTAATCCAAATCACATACAAAAAGAACAAATTCTTGACTAGTGAAAGCAAAGAAATTGATAGAGAGGTAGTGTTTGTGACTGATGGTAGAGTCATCAATGACAAAAGGGTTAACATTAAATAAAAAAAAAAAAAAAACACAACACACACACACACACGTTTTCCTTCCTTATCTTAACCCATCCATTCACCCATTTTCAAAACCTGCATATCCACAGCAGGGTTCTGGGAAACCCGGATCCTGTCCCAGCAAGCATTGGGCACAAAGAAGAAAAACTCCCTGGACGGTGTGCCGGCCAGCCTATCAGAAGGTGTTACCTTTAAATCATTATACAATATTCCCCAAGCAACGCCTTGTGACTGTATTATATACTATCCAAAGTATGTTTCGTTGTGTTCAGGTGAACACTTTAGAAAATGTTTCTTTTTAAGTTTAGTTAAAAGCAGAGTTTCAGGGACAAGAGCATGAGAGAGACAGTTTTAAGAGTTGTTTCCTTTGATTAAATGGGCAAAAGGTCAAATGGTGAGCTATGAAATAGAAGCATGGCTACCTGCAAATAGGAGAGCACAAGAAAACACAGTTGCATATGAAGCTAAGTGACATTTGTCATTTGGCTGCTGGAAAAAAAAAAGTTTCCTTGTAACTGGATAGCCAAACTCATCTTACAGTCAAAGGGGCTGACCTCACAGAATATACAGCCTGGGACTTCAGTGCTTACTGTTATTTTTAACAGGGAGATGCAAGTCCATGCTGCACAGCCTTCTGTCAAGGAGGCTCAGGACTACTGCTAGGTTACCATTCATCTAACATTTTGGACACCAATATGTCTACATTCTAAAGGACACCTGCTTCCAAAAAAAGTGAATGGCACTGGTCAGGGGATATAAGAGTGGGTATTATTGATTTATTTATTTATTTTTTGACAAATTGGAAGCAGGTGATATCTAATGCCGACAGCTAATTGGAGTGTCAGAGGTGAAAGGGTTACACATCCCCTGCATGTATCCTTTTCACTTCTCCTTCTGCCACTCCTCTTAGTGACATCATTACCAACAGAATTCTGTGTTCAGACTCGGATCAGATGGTCTACCAGGCGGGTCGCATGTGGACACGGATGACAGCAGCGAGCCACATGTGCACCTCAGCTATTTTCCGCACATTTTCAAGCCATAGGAAGCAGCAGGCTGAAGGGGACAGCTTCATGAAATCAAGCTGCAGCAGAGTCTCAGGCCAAACTAATATATGTATATGTTCATCTATAGTTGAGTCCATGTCAACTTACTTAAAGAAAAAAGACAAGCACAGGTTCAAGATACCCAAGAGCAATATGACTCTGAAATTTTAGTACTATTTTGAAAATGAATAGCAGCTACTTAGAACACCCCAAAAAATATATTATTTTGGAAATACTATGCATATGTAAAATGTTTAAGCATTCAGGATTAAATTTAAGGAAAAACTGCCACACAGATTAGCTTTGCCGCCTCAAAGCTCATATAAATTCAACTTTAATCCAGGTTTGTGCACTTTCCGTGTAGGCTGAAGTTTATATGTTTTTCCCTATGTACCCGGTTGTCTTTTTCTCATATCTCCTGTAACTTGAAACTCCAAACTAGCCCAGTGCAAGAATGTCTAAATGTATGGAAGACCGAAGCCTGAAGTTTTTTTTCTGGCCTTATGTGAAATTGTGTCAGGATAGGTGCCAAGCCCTATAACCCTATAAATAAATTAAATTGACTCTAAAAACGGACAAATGGACAATTACCCTTTCTTTTGAGAGCTCTTCCAAAATATACATTTTGGGAGACTCTAAGGTTGTGTTTATAAAACTACATCTTGATGCCCAAATCGGAACTGGTGAAGAAATCTGATCCAATGTGTGTGG
Source organism: Erpetoichthys calabaricus (assembly GCF_900747795.2). Taxonomy (NCBI): domain Eukaryota; kingdom Metazoa; phylum Chordata; class Cladistia; order Polypteriformes; family Polypteridae; genus Erpetoichthys; species Erpetoichthys calabaricus. The sequence goes on along the minus strand of NC_041396.2, from coordinate 94,129,650 downwards.
TGTTTACATGATGCGGTCGAGATGTGGCCTGAGCATTTATTTAATACATTCCCAATAAATTGAATGTGTTTGTGCTGTATTTGTGTTGTGATTTACAACGCAAGTAACAACTAAAACAAATATTCCATGTTTCAGAATCAGAGCTTGTTTTCAAAATATGCTGAATCAGTGCAGAAGGGCTATGGCATTACATGCTGTGATTTTCTCCACCTCCTTTCAGACAAGAATTTGGATACACAGCATGAGTCAAGAGTGGTGGGATGGTATTGCTTACTATTTTGATGACTACCAACAGCCAGAGTACTGTCAATTGAGATAACATTTGAATCCCTCTGCATCAAAAATTGTGCTTCCTCACTGCACCACTGACCATTTGCTTCATCTGCCATGATTCTTTAAACATGTAACATATTGCACAAAGGGCGGCACAGTTGCGTAGTTGCAGCATTGCTGCCTTGCAGTAAGGAGACCAGGATTTGAGTCCCAGGTGTTCCCTGCATGGAATTTCCATGTTCTTCCTGTGTCTATGTGGGTTTTCTCCCACAGCCCAAAGACATGCAGGTTAGGTGAATTGGTGATGCTAAGTTGGTCCTGATATGTGCGTGTGTTCACCCTGAGAAAGGCTGATGCCCGATCCAGGGAATGTTCCTGTCTTGGGCCCAATGCTTGCTAGGACAGCCCAGCTCTGGATAAGCAAGATTGTAATATAGATGGATGGACAAGCAAAAAGGTCATGGAATCAAGCCACCTTGTTTGTTTGAAAATGTCATCCGTTTAAACTCAGATTGAATATGGGTGATTGGAACTGAATAGCAATTTAGTATCACATTCAAAAGTGGGTTCTGTTTGATGTCCAAAAAATGCAATTTTGGATGTTTAGACTGGCAAGCATATGTAGTTAGGGGACGTCCTGGAGGCTCCAAAAGGAAAAGCAATGCCACCCCAAGCAGCGAGGGGAACTATCACAAACTCCATCTCCTTTACACCATCTTCTTTTCTATCTGCAGTTCAGAAACTATCCAGCTGGACGATAGTGACCTAGCTTCTGCTTCCACCACGAATCCCCACCCCACCTTCTGGGTCAGCACTATAAGGATCACAAAGCCACTGGAAGTTGCCGTTCATTCAAGGACCAGGTGGAAGGATTGATCCCTCATCTTTATTTTTAAAATTATCGGCTGTATGACGCATGTATCGTGCCCTTGCATGCACTTTCCTTTGACCCTTTTTAAAACTATGTCATTAAACAGCATTACCTGCTGGTACCCCAACCTTTTTACATTTACTATTTCTTTTATTTGATCTTACAATGCCACTTCAAATCAGTGTCCAGATATTTAAAAATAAATAAATAAAATAAATAAATAAATCACAGAATCGTGTCGCATCGGAGTGTTAGCATAAATGTTCTCTAATATACAGTACCACTGTTCTGGAATGAAAAGAAGATGAAGAAATTCCAGTTTCCCAGACACCTTCTGGATAATTTAGGTACAGTAGATTAACATTATCTTAAATTAGCTAAATGCACAATATTTTATATTTATACTTTAATGTCATTCGCATTCTCTGAAAAGACTCGAAAGAGATTATCTTAGACAATGCAGAAGGTATAACACTATTTGGCTGACCCCATGATAGCAGCTATACAGAGAATGGGAAATGCTAGATGTGTAAACCAGAGTCAGGGGCTGAAGAGGAAGATAAGCTATATTTAATGCATTATAAAGAAAGCGACTTTTTTCCTGCTCCACAAATTACTCCTATGACTCACAAGAAAACTACAGAGCATGTTGAAAGTATACCAATTTATGTGATGTGACTTCTGATAAAATTGTATCATAACCAGAGAAGCCTTGTTTAAAACCTAATACCAGAAACACTGCAAAATTTCGAAGTGGCCTTTGTAATACATAGCTGTATGCTAAGCATATTTTGAGGTGAGGTGTGCTGGTAATGCTCATTGTGAATTACAGTATGTGTGCAAATTGGCAGAGCTTATTAAGAAGATATTTTGAAGCTCCCTGTAGTTTTATCACCATTGACAAAGGGTCACACATCAAGTTGCTGTGTAAATAGCTACATTAATTTCAGGCAAAACACACACTGTACCTGTATAGTAATTAACGGCAACCAATGTCTTAGTAGATTTGGTTGATGTATTCTTTATTCAGCTGTCTTATAACGTGAGAATTCTTTTGATGAGTCTTTTTCTTGTGCTTTCATCCATTTACATCCTGAGTATTTTCCTAACATATTTTACCATAAGGTTTCACAAACTGAAAGCACATCAGGTATGCTGATTTGTGTTTTCATAAAATTTGGTTTTTCACAAAATGAAATTTAACATGGTGCCAGAGAGTGCTGCTTGTTAGTTGGACATGCAAGTAAAGACCCTGTCACATTAGATGATTTTTCAAGCAAATTTCCGTCACAGACATAATTTACACAATCGATACAGTGACTCTGTGATGGTCAATGAATGAGCACAAGGTTGGTTATGCCCAGTGTAACCTCCTGCCCAGAGTGACCTGCTCTACATCTTTTTACACTTCTAAATTCACTTTCATATTGATCAACACCCATTTCATCCATTGTATTTCTTTTCTGCCACACACAATTTGCCATCCTTCACACAACTATCTATGTAGTTTCAGACACATTTATTGCAATTCAGGGTTACAGGGGCACACCCGCATCAAACAGCACTGGGTAAGAGGCAGGAAGAAATCCTTCATGGGGTTCCAGTTCATCACTGGACACACTCATTCTCACTGGGCCAAGAACTGCCAATTAACCGAACACATAAAAACATCTAGCATGGAAATAAAGAGACAGATTTACTGTAGGTATCCATAGGTTTATATAAATGTACTGTATCTATATCTATCTACAGTGCATCCGGAAAGAATTCACAGCGCATCACTTTTTCCACATTTTGTTATGTTACAGCCTAATTCCAAAATGGATTAAATTCATTTTTTTCCTCAGAATTCTACACACAACACCCCATAATGACAATGTGAAAAAAGTTTACTTGAGGTTTTTGCAAATTTATTAAAAATAAAAAAACTGAGAAACCACATGTACATAAGTATTCACAGCCTTTGCCATGAAGCTCAAAATTGAGCTCAGGTGCATCCTGTTTCCCCTGATCATCCTTGAGATATTTCTGCAGCTTAATTGGAGTCCACCTGTGGTAAATTCAGTTGGTTGGACATGATTTGGAAAGGCACACACCTGTCTATATAAGGTCCCACAGTTGACAGTTCATGTCAGAGCACAAACCAAGCATGAAGTCAAAGGAATTGTCTGTAGACCTCTGAGACAGGATTGTCTCAAGGCACAAATCTGGGGAAGGTTACAGAAAAATTTCTGCTGCTTTGAAGGTCCCAATGAGCACAGTGGCCTCCATCATCCATAAGTGGAAGAAGTTTGAAACCACCAGGACTCTTCCTAGAGCTGGCCGGCCATCTAAACTGAGCGATCGGGGGAGAAGGGCCTTAGTCAGGGAGGTGACCAAGAACCCAATGGTCACTCTGTCAGAGCTCCAGAGGTCCTCTGTGGAGAGAGGAGAACCTTCCAGAAGGACAACCATCTCTGCAGCAATCCACCAATCAGGCCTATATGGTAGAGTGGCCAGACGGAAGCCACTCCTTCGTAAAAGGCACATGGCAGCCCGCCTGGAGTTTGTCAAAAGGCACCTGAAGGACTCTCAGACCATGAGAAAGAAAATTCTCTGGTCTGATGAGACAAAGATTGAACTCTTTGGTGTGAATGCCAGGCGTCACGTTTGGAGGAAACCAGGCACCGCTCATCACCAGGCCAATACCATCCCTACAGTGAAGCATGGTGGTGGCAGCATCATGCTGTGGGGATGTTTTTCAGCGGCAGGGACTGGGAGACTAGTCAGGATAAAGGGAAAGATGACTGCAGCAATGTACAGAGACATCCTGGATGAAAACCTGCTCCAGAGTGCTCCTGACCTCAGACTGGGGCGATGGTTTATCTTTCAGCAGGACAACAACCCTAAGCACACAGCCAAGATATCAAAGGAGTGGCTTCAGGACAACTCTGTGAATGTCCTTGAGTGGCCCAGCCAGAGCCCAGACTTGAATCCGATTGAACATCTCTGGAGAGATCTTACAATTGCTGTGCACTGAGGCTTTCCATCCAACCTGATGGAGCTTGAGAGGTGCTGCAAAGGAGGAATGGGCGAAACTGGCCAAGGATAGGTGTGCCAAGCTTGTGGCATCATATTCAAAATGACCTGAGGCTGTAATTGCTGCCAAAGGTGCATTGACAAAGTATTGAGCAAAGGCTGTGAATACTTATGTACGTGTGATTTCTCAGTTTTTTTATTTTTAATAAATTTGCAAAAACCTCAAGTAAACTTTTTTCACGTTGTCATTATGGGGTGTTGTGTGTAGAATTCTGAGGAAAAAAATGAATTTAATCCATTTTGGAATAAGGCTTAACATAACAAAATGTGGAAAAAGTGATGCGCTGTGAATACTTTCCGGATGCACTGTATATATTGTATATACTGTATAGCCTTACTGAAATCAACAGGATTGAACTGGCTTCTTCATTAAAAAATGTGGTGTAGGAAGGCATCTTCGAGAGATCCCTGTATGAGATGCTAATCTATCACAGAATCCACTCACCCTGGGACAATTCACAATCAACAATTAAACTTAAGCCAATGTCACATTACGGGACTTCTAGTGATAGGGTGGTATGCCAGACTTGATGACTGTTGCTGATCTTGTTGCCAGACCATGTCGATTTAAACAACTGAAAATATCTGAACATGTCAAATTTAGCCAATTAACATGCTTTCTTATGGGGTAAGTGCTGTATGAAGGTTTAAAATATATAGCAAGTTCAGCCTCAATCTAAGCCTTTTTTTTTTTTTTCTTTTTTCCATTCTTACGTGGTACGTAAAACACAAGATATCGGACACACAAGCCTCTCTTCTGTCTGCGAGGTCTAAAACACTGGATTACTTATTCCTCGTCACTGCATTCTATGCAATGTACTTCTGGATGAGCATTTATTGGTTGTCAGCTGTCATGCGCATAGAGTCCACCCCTACAACTAAAGACAAAATCAAAGCAGCAAGTCATGGATTAGTTGGTGTGAGTCACTGTGTATGTCACACTACACGATTGTCTTCCAGAGCAGTATGCCACTGACAGTCTTTGACTCAACTGACATGTAAATTAAGGCTACATAACCAGAATGTCCTGAAAACCCATAAGGGGGTAAATAAATTACATGCAAATGGTAACTTGAATTGAAATTAAATGCAAATCTCTGGTGCTGAAAGACATCAAAACAGTGCACTACCACCACAAACATCTTACCGGGCTGCAAAATACACAACTGCACCCTGTTCAGCTGGTTGCAGAGCTGACAGTAGGCAGTGCTAAATATTTGGGGTGGAGCTAATTTCATCATTAATTTCCACATTTATAACAGTTATATTAGACATAAAACTCCCAAACATCCTGCTCCGCTTCCACACAATATCATAATTTGCAGAGCCGCAAAGCAATGATGACAGTGCAGTTTTAAGACATAACAACAGATCAGTTGTAGGACGGCAGTTTTAGTAATGACATTAATGTATGGGGTTGGTGTACTTAGGCTTTGTGTAAACAGCATCCATATTTTAATGAGATAACTTTACACCAAACATAAGATACTTGGTTCAATGTATATGTAACTAACAGTTTAACTATTAGATTTTTTTTGCCAAACTACATACTACATAGCCCTCTGCAATATCCACTCTTTTCTTTTCTATCCACACGAATAAATGTTCTTATGTATAGAAACTTACACCCTACAACTGCTGTCCTAAAACTACGCTGACATTAAGGCACTGAACCTCTGCAAATAGATTCTTCTTGTTTCACGAGTTCTAGCGAGGACAAGACCCAGGGTGAATGTTTGGGTCAGTGCTATAGAATGCTAATTCACACATAGTTTTACAACTATGTTAATGGGAATTAATTTGCAAACACAAAAAAAATTATATGCATGTGTGATGCCATTAGCCTCTTTTATTTCAATATATAAAGTGTGTGTGCAAGTGAAAGTCCTGCCAGTCTGATTTATGATTCTCATTCACTCATTTATGATTCTGATTCTTTCTAGTTAAAACTTAGTCAGAGAATATGAGCTCTGTCATTGATCTTTCATTATAAAAGTACAATACAGTAACACCACATTTATATTAAAATATTTTAATTGCTTGTTTTGTACAATTTGTCACTAGAATTGTTTTAAATAGAATAAACATAATATTAAGCTAATTATGTTTATGTCCCTTTGTACATTCAACAAATAAGTCATACAAAACTGAACCTTAGAAATGAGAGTAATATTTTTATATGAATTATTTTGCTTTCAACTTTACTTTCGAATACAGCTTTTATGGGCTCATTGATTGCACCAATATATTGCTTCAAGTTGAAAATGAATAATTTCCCAAAAATGAGTCACAAAATTCATGCTCAACTTATGATTCTGAAACTTAGCATCTAATTTTAATTATGCTTTTTCACTATATTTTGTCATGAGTTGTGCTTACAAAGAGGTTAATGGAATACAGTACTCCACCAAAAAATGGTATTTTTTATGTGTTACTTACTAATCGCTTGTTTTCATGCAGAATGAGAAAATACTTTGTGATATAAAGAACAGTTTTATCCAGCAATAACCAATGTGAAAATGACCATAAACAAATTCTCACATAGCATGTGTCACAATCTACATTTCCGTTATCCATTAGTATGGTCAAAATGTATACATTGTTTTACAAAAATATGAAGTTACTTCCAGAAATCTCAGCATTGAAAATCAACAGGAATTACATCATTCTCATAATACTGTGCGTCTGAATTGAGGACAGTACTCTGACCAATGAACAATATTCAGGAAAACATGAGATTAAAACCATACCACTGCAGGGTAAATGTGTGACACCCCGTGTAGTGGGAATTAGGAACACCAGCCTACACTCTAGGTGTCTAGTATGTGGGATTGAGCGTGACCAGGATGATAGTGTAAGACAGGAAGACACGGACACAAAAAGGGTTGGGTTTTTGAAAAATAAAGTGAGGTTTTATTTACAGGTGCACTTAACAAAAATAATGTCCTGCGGAATTTATATATTAATACACAGTCCAATACTGCAAAAGACACACAAAAACAGCAAGTAAATTAAGCACAAAAATAGTGACTATATACAAAAAAAACAGTGCACCAATAACCATAACCCAAATAAATACCTCCGCCAAAATTACTCCAGAGATATTTATTAAAGAACAAATATTTACAAAAACAAGGCACAAGCCGTAATGTTTGGTAAATTCAAAAACTATTCTACCGAGTACCTTTCTCCAAGAAGATCTAGTCAGAAAAGAACCCACCTCTAGGAGCCATGAGTCCCTTTAATATTCGGCACCCTTGTGCAGACCAATTAAGCTGTCCTATGTCATCTCTCTACAACCACGCGATGACGAGAACGCGTCTGCGAGTAGTGGCGTCTCCTGCCCTGCAAAAATCTATATTACTAAATGACAGTTTAATTTATGCACGGCGGACGCACCGAAGTGCATGCGCACTGCGCCGCGGCGCCCCAGAGTCAAACGCAGCGGCTTCCCAGAGTCAGTAGGTGGCGCTCAAACAACACAACCTGTAAACTACACTTGCTCTAATCCACTGTGCCAGCAGTCTGTGTGGCATGTTTGAATCACATAACGGTCATTCAGTAACAGAGAAACAAAAACGAGACCGTAAACTGAACTTGCTCTAATCCACTGTGCCAGCAGTCTGTGTGGCATGTTTGAATCACATAACGATCATTCAGTAACACAGAAACAAAAATGAGACCGCATGGATAAAAACAATAAACGGAGGCTCTTACATCGCGCCCCAGAGTCAAACGCAGCGGCTTCCCAGAGTCAGTAGGTGGCACCCAAAAAAACACAACCTGTAAACTAAACTTGCTCTAATCCACTGTGCCAGCAGTCAGTGTGGCATGTTTGAATCACATAACGGTCATTCAGTATTAAAAGTAAGTTAAATTATGATTCCTAACAGTAAACGACGTCTACCTAACGACACAGCCACAGAACAACAAAGACGAGACCGCATAGATAAAAGCAATAAACGTAGGCTCATACAACGCGCTTCAATAACACCACACGCAAACAAGTCACGGATCCAGAAAACAAAGATGAGACCGCATGGATAAAAACAATACACGGAGGCTCCTACAACGCGCTTCAGACACACTAGAAGCAAAGACGTCACGGTTACACAATGAAAGAGCTCAACTAACGGAAATACAAAACGAGCCCGTATGGATAAACACAATGCAAGCCAGGTTGTACAGCCGCCCGAACGCGGCCGGCCAAACACCACTGCATATACCACGTTCGTTTAGTAATGCAGCCCTCTATGCCCGGATCCGCCAACATGGTCACTTCAGCACGCGAATCCGCCGCCATCAGCAAATGACTTCTCGCTGACGACACAGCCGTAGAAAAACAAAAAAGAGACTGCATGGATAAAAACAATAAACAAAGGCGCCTACAACGCGCTTCTAAAACACCAGAACCAGATGAGTCACAGCTCCAAAAAGAAACCGCTTCAGTACAAATATGTCCATCCATCCATCCATTTTCCAACCCACTGAATCTGAACACAGGGTCACGGGGGTCTGCTGGAGCCAATCCCAGCCAACACAGGGCACAAGGCAGGAACCAATCCCGGGCAGGGTGCCAACCCACCACAGAGTACAAATATGTTTATTTAATTAAATGAACTTTCCCAGGACGCACCCACCCTCCATGATATTTCATCCCTCCAAATATCGGAGGGAACAAAAAGTGATTGCCATTCTTGGATTTGCGATTCTTTCGAGAATCGCAGGCTTGCTAGTACTATAATAGTTCAAGCAGCCAGCACACGCGCGCATAGCTGTGCCGGCTTTTGAGACGCAAACTGCGCTTCTGCCTTAAGTTAACGAAAGCATTTCAATTTTCACGTCCTTCCCCTGAGCTACTGCCCAGACAACTACAGACATGGGATCCCTTTTCTAAACCGCGGTAAACTAATACTACGACGCTTCACACTTTTTTTACTCCTTTAGTGTTATGGGGTCGCGGGAGGCACACGCAGGACTGGAGGACTGACAATGCCATCCCGGCCGGTTAATGGCAAGGCTGTCTCTCCATTCTACACGAGACCTACCGCGCCACTCTCCAAAAGGTGCTAATAAGGTCAGTGAAGATGTCTATCTGCATTCTATAAAAAGGAAAAAGGCAAGTTTCCTTTCTATGTACTTTAACTTTTTACTACAAACAAATGCCTCTCAACACTGCAGCGGACGCTTGACAAATTTTATTTAATTACAGGTAATGCCAGTAAGGCACATTACCACACACCCTCCCCCTCAAGACTTCAGGTCGTATGTGCGGGATAAATAATCTGCCACTAGATTCTTTTTCCCAGCAACATAATGTACCTGAAACCTGTATGGCTGGAGTGCCAAATACCAGCGGGCCACCGAGCATTAGAATGCCTCATCTTTTGGATCCACTGCAACACTCGGTGGTCGCTCTCCACAATGAATTCGTTGGAAAGAAGACAGTACTTTAAGCTGTCTACAGCCCATTTTATTGCTAATCCTTCCTTCTCTAAGGTAGCGTACTTTTTCTCTCGGTTAAACAGCTTCCTACTAATAAACAAAATTGGCCTCTTCTCTTCACCCTCCCCCTGCATCAAGGCTGCTCCTAAACCTTCCCCAGAGGCATCAACCTGTAAAACAAAAGGTTTCGCAAAGTCAGGACAATGCAATACAACATTTTTACAAAATATCTTTTTCAAAGATTGAAAGGCATTTTCACATGACTCTGTCCAATTGATGTTTCGTGGTGCAGATCCTTTAAGCAGGTTGGTGAGGGGCGCTGCAATCTTAGAAAAATTGGGAATAAATCTTCTGTACCACCCCACCAAACTAAGGAATGACCGTACCTGCTTCTTGGTTTCAGGATGCGGACGATCCGTTATAGCGGCCATTTTGTCAATTTGGGGTCGGATCACACTGCCCCCTATGGTGTACCCAAGGTATTGCACTTCTTCTTTAGCAATGACTGTTTTTTCAGGGTTAACCACAAGTCCAGCTGTTTTTAACCTATCAAACACTTCTGCCAGGTGTTGTAGATGTTCCTCCCAGGTCTTATTGTACACAACAATGTCATCTATGTAAGCTCTAGCGTACATCTCTGCTCCTTGCAACACTTTGTCCATGAGGCGCTGGAAGTTCGCTGCAGCTCCATGCAACCCAAATGGCATGACCGTGAACTGGTACAAACCTCTGGGAGCCCTGAAAGTGGAAAGTGGTTTTGCCTCTTCTGTGAGTGGGACCTGCCAATTACCTTTGCTAAGATCAATTGTTGTTAAATATTTTGCAGGACCTAGCTGCTCTACTAGCTCATCCACTCTAGGCATTGGGTAGGTATCGAAAGCTGAGATGGCGTTAAGCTTGCTGTAGTCCACACAGAACCTCATCTGTCCATTCTTTTTAGGAACGAGTACCACAGGACTGCACCAGTCACTCACTGAAGGTTCGATGATGCCTAAATCTTTCATCTGCTCCAGTTCCTCTCTGAAAACCTCTTGTAGACGTGCAGGGATCCTACAATATTATGTTCTCACAGGACCTGGGGAGGGAAGGCGAATATCATGATGTATTAGAGGAGTCTTACCAAGCAAAGATCCAAACAGACCCTCTGGAATCAACTGTTGTACTTCTGCACTTTTTGTCTCTTCTAGATGCTCCAATGATGGTCCCACTTGGACTTCTCTGCATGATGGCAAGTACTGCTCCTCCGATTCCTCTTCTTCCGGAACGCTACGAATTAATAGCTGACTGGAAGGGTTAGTATATTCTTGCCACGGTTTCAGCATATTAATATGAAAAGTCTGCCTTGATTTCCTAGGATGATCAGGCATATCAATTTCATAAGTGACAGGACCTTTTTGAGCAACTACAGTGTATGGCCCTTGCCACTTGGCTAAAAGACTGCTCTCTGAAGTAGGCAATAATAATAGTACCTTCTGTCCAACTATAAGTTTTCGGTCTCTGACTGCCTTGTCATACCATGCTTTCTGCTTGGCTTGTGCGTTTTCCATGTTTACTTTTACAAACTGTGACAGGTTGGCAAATTTTTCCTGCAACTTAAGGACAAATGTTAGCACATTTTGGGATTCAGTTCTGTCTCTATCTCCCTCTAGGGTTTCCTTTAGCACAGAAAGGGGTCCTCGCACATGACGACCATACAACAGCTCAAACGGAGAGAATCCTGTGGATGCCTGCGGAACCTCCCGGTAAGAGAACAACAGGTACGGTAGCCATTGGTCCCAATCTGATCCAGTCACGCTAACAAATTTCCTCAGCATCTGTTTTAGGGTGGCATTAAATCGCTCCACTAGCCCATCCACCTGCGGGTGATAGGGTGTGGTCCTTAACCCCCCGAATTCCTAACAAACTATTCACCTGTCTTATCAATTTTGCTGTTAGGTTGGACCCCTGGTCAGTTAACATTTCTCTTGGGATCCCCACTCTGGCAAATAGCTGTATTAAAACCCTCACAATGTTACTTGCATTTGTCTTTTTCAGGGGAAAAGCTTCTGGAAACCGGGTTGCGTAGTCGTACACCACTAAAATATATTTATGTCCAGTGCGGCTACATTCGACAGGACCCACAATGTCAACCGCTATCCTGAAAAAAGGCTCTTCCACTACAGGCAAAGGTATTAGTGGAACTTTGTCTCCTCTCTTCACTGGTCCAACTTTCTGACATTCTGCACATGCTTTTATATAATTTGCTACATCTTTAGACCATCCAGGCCAATAAAAATGTCGTGCTAGCCTATCGGATGTCTTTACTTGCCCCAAATGACCTGACCAGGGAATGCTATGGCTAATCTGTAACACTTTCTCCCTCAGACTAGATGGCAACACCAGTCTCTGCCCATAGTCATCTTGATGATACAGGAGGTCATCTTTAATAATAAATTTCTCTCCCGTCTTAGACTGCGAACCCCTTATGGCCTTGTCAAAGCAGACACGCAGACTGGGGTCGTCCCGCTGAGCGGAAGCCACATCGCTCGGTAAGTCGCTACCGTTTCCTGTGAGATCCAAAGGCAATATGAGCTCACCCTGCTTCTGGGGAACGCCCCAGAGCTTCTCACGCCTTCTTTGACTACGGGCTTTACGGAACAGTGTCTGTCTTATCAACTTCCCCAAACGGCAGCACATCCCAGCCATCCTGGGCATTTTGTTTTTGCCTTGCCGCCTGGGCCCTTGTGACCATCAGAGTCTCCGCCTGCAGAGTACCCTGTAAGAGATCTTCGATCCCCGGCACGTCCAACCCTAGTAGAATTGGGTAAGGCATGTTGTCTAATACGCCCATGGGTAACTCATAACCCAAACCTTGAATCTCCAGGTTCACCCGGACCAGAGGATAGGTGACTTCTTCACCATGGACACACCTCAATACTACCTGCTGACCTGACTGTACCACTTGGTCGACCAAACAGTCTTTTCTCACCAGAGACTGGGTGCTTCCTGTGTCTATTAAGGCAGGGTACAGTTTACCTGCCATAGAAACCCTTAGAATCTTCTCCCTGTTCTTAAAAGGCGTCTTCTTTTCAGGTAGGGGGCATGGAACAAAACAAAGTTTTGTCTCCTTTCATTTGTTTGGACAAAACTTAATTAGATGGCCTTTCTGTCCACAACCATGACACAACCAACCTCCCCTATAATCTGGCTTTGTAGGTGGGTTGACTAAACTCATAGGACCACGACCCATTTCACCCCAAGACATACCTGTGGGCTTAGCTGTAGTTCTGGGCCTCTGGATGACTTTATCTTCCTTCTGCAGGTTTCTTGAACGATGGGCAGCCAGGAACACCTCAGCCTGCTCCACTGCTTCTTTGGAAGTCTTTGGCCGATGCTCCTCTACCCATGTACGGATTTTAATGTCAAATACCTGCAAAAGTTGTACTAACAACATAAAGTCAATTATCTGGTCTATTGAGTGTTTCTGGGGTTGTAATCATTTAGTGCATAATTCCTTCAATAGTGTCAGAAGTTCTTTAGGAGACTGATCTTCCTCCCATTCCAGAGAACGGAACCTCACCCTGTATGTTTCGGTGCTGATCTCGTACTTCTCAAGGATGGCAGTTTTTAATGAGCCGTAGATCAGGGACTCCTCTACTGGCATGGCCAAAAATGCTGCCCTGGCCCCTCCTGTAAGCAAGGGAACAAGACGGATTGCCCAATCTGCTCTTGGCCAGTCACACACAGTAGCCACCTTTTCGAATGCTGAAAGGTAATGTTCTATGTCCTCGGGCTCCTGGAAGGGCATCAGACGAGGGTATTCCCATGTTCTTACCGAGGCTCCTCTACTTCTTTCAACAGATTCATCCGGGTTGGAGGACTGTGACTGTTGCACCAAATTCACCTGTCCCTGTAGCTGATTGAACTGGTGCTGCAGACCTTTGAATCACTGTTCCAACCGTTGGTTTTTGTCTTCCTGCACAGCGATGAATTGTCGCAAAAGCACCTCCACCGCACGGATATCCCCAGTGACTTGAACTTCTTCCCCTGCCTGGGCTGCTCCGGAGACCACTCCTGTATTGCGATCTGGAGTGCCAACTCCCTGAAGCTTCTTTGGAGCCATTCTGCCAAAAACTGTCTTCGTCCGCACTCCAAAATCAAAAATACTGTCTCACTTTTACCACCGCTGCCACCAAAATGTGACACCCCATGTAGTGGGAATTAGGAACACCAGCCTACACTCTAGGTGTCTAGTATGTGGGACCGAGTGTGACCAGGATGATAGTGTAAGACAGGGAGACACGGACACCAAAAGGGTTGGGTTTTTGAAAAATAAAGTGAGGTTTTATTTACAGGTGCACTTAACAAAAATAATGTCCTCCGGAATTTATATATTAATACACAGTCCAATACTGCAAAAGACACACAAAAACAGCAAGTAAATGAAGCTCAAAAATAGTGACTATATACAAAAAAAACAGTGCACCAATAACCATAACCCAAATAAATACCTCCGCCAAAATTACTCCAGAGATATTTATACAAGAACAAATATTTACAAAAACAAGGCACAAGCCGTAATGTTTGGTAAATTCAAAAACTATTCTACCAAGTACCTTTCTCCAAGAAGATCTAGTCAGAAAAGAACCCACCTCTAGGAGCCATGAGTCCCTTTAATATTCGGCGCCCTTGTGCAGACCAGTTAAGCTGTCCTATGTCATCTCTCTACAACCACGCGATGACGAGAACGCGTCTGCGAGAAGTGACGTCTCCTGCCCTGCAAAAACACTATAATAGTTCAAGCAGCCGGCACGCGCGCGCATAGCTGTGCCGGCTTTTGAGACGCAAACTGCACTTCTGCCTTAAGTTAACAAAAGCATTTAAATTTTCACGTCCTTCTCCTGAGCTACTGCCCAGACAACTACAGACATGGGATCCCTTTTCTAAACCGCGGTAAACTAATACTACGATGCTTCACACTTTTTTTACTCCTTTAGTGTTATGGGGTCGCGGGAGGCACACGCAGGAGTGGAGGACTGACAATGCCATCCCGGCCGGTTAATGGCAAGGCTGTGTCTCCATTCTACATGAGACCTACCGCGCCACTCTCCAAAAGGCGCTAATAAGGTCAGTGAAGATGTCTATCTGCATTCTATAAAAAGGAAAAAGGCAAGTTTCCTTTCTCTGTACTTTAACTTTTTACTACAAACAATGCCTCTCAACACTGCAGCGGACACTTGACAAATTTTATTTAATTACAGGTAATGCCAGTAAGGCACATTACCACAAAAATGGAGTAAGTAACATATAAAAAATATCATTTTTGTGTGGAGTATTCCTTTAATATTATATGATACTAGCCAACCCGCGGCGTAGCATACGCCGCATAATTATGTATTGATGGGTGAACACTTCCTGAAAGACACAGTTGTCCAAATGGGGTTGGTTTTGAGGATACGACTGCAGGTGAATGAAAAGATGTAACTCTGGAGAGGGCAACATACAATACAGCGTTTTACATGCTGCATACAGCGATTCACATCGAAGTATAGACACTGCTAAGACCATGGAATACACCTCGCAAACTATTTTACACGCTGCATACAGCGATTCACATCCGCGACAAACAAATTGTTTTACATGCTGCATACAGCGATTCACATCCGCGACAAATATGATTCTTCTTAGATGGTGCTGGCGCGTCCACCCTCGCTCTTGAAGCATACACACTGCCTGGTCATGTGCCCGCTCGCAAGAGCAACTCTAAGACCATGGCATGTAAAACAGTTTGCGATGGTGGACGCGGTCGTGCGTCATAACCGAAAAGAATACAGTGGAACCTTGGTTCACGACCATAATTCGTTCCAAAACTCTGGTCGTAAACCGATTTGGTTGTGAACCGAAGCAATTTCTCCCATAGGATTGTATGTAAATACAATTAATCAGTTCCAGACAATACGAACTGTATGTAAATATATATTTTAAGTTTTTAAGCACAAATATAGTTAATTAAACCATAGAATGCACAGCGTAATAGTAAACTAAATGTAAAAACATTGAATAACACTGAGAAAACCTTGAACAACAGAGAAAACTAACACTGCAATAGTTTGCGCTATAGCGCTACCAACCGCTGGCTAAAAACACTTTTTTTTTTTTAATGAGTTTTAAGCACAGGGAAAAAAATTAACATTTGAAAAAATCCGTAATTTAATAAACCACCAAGAAAAGTAACATTGCAACAATGCACACTACGAACCGATCGCTGTAAACAGAAGTGAAAACAAAATCAAGCCCGGTGCATTCTTTAACTGCCTTCCTACCTTATGAGTCCAGCCCCCTCTCTCTCGCGCTGCCTGTGTGTGTGCGTCTGTCTCTCTCTGGCGCTGCCTGTGTGTGTGCCTCTGTCTCTCTCTGGCGCTGCCTGTGTGTGTGCCTCTGTCTCTCTCTGGCGCTGCCTGTGTGTGTGCCTCTGTCTCTCTCTGGCGCTGCCTGTGTGTGTGCCTCTGTCTCTCTCTGGCGCTGCCTGTGTGTGTGCGTGACTCTCTCTCTCGGGCTGCCTGTGTGTGTGCATCTGTCTCTCTCTCGTGCTGCCTGTGTGTGTGCCTCTGTCTCTCTCTCGCGCTGCCTGTGTGTGTGCCTCTGTCTCTCTCTCGCGCTGCCTGTGTGTGTGTCTCTGTCTCTCTCTCTGGCGCTGCCTGTGTGTGAACCGAGGTTCCACTGAGGTTGACTAATGAAAAGTCAACGTGGCTCAGAGGTGCATGTGGAGTCTAGCAGAGACGAACGTGAATGACGCCCGGTGTTGTGAGTTGCTGCGTCCGAGTTGGTGGCCGTGGCTCTGCGAGTTGTCGTCGTATCCAATGGTCTTAGAGCTGGTGGGTGTGGCTGTCTTGCGTGTTTTCCATGGGTGGCTACTTGTCGGTGCGTGCTTTCCATGGGTGGCTACTTGTCAGTGGCTTAGTGAATTATATATATAGATTATTAAATATTAATCATGATAGTAATTAAATATACATTATAATAAATATATAATAGTTAATTTGCAATTAATTGAAGGGAAATCCCCCCACAAAGGTTTTGTTTTTTACTACAAATAAATCAAGCAAATCAATTCATTTAATCTGGTAGTTCAGAAGAATCAAATCAGTAAAGTTATTCGAAATTGTCATCACTAGTCGGGGCTCATTTGAAAGTTTTTGTAGGTTAGATATAGTGTTGTAAATGTGACAATAACAGTACATTGCGGCAGACAAGGGGAGAGAGCTTATTCCGGACACTATCTCCCGTGGAACACTAGAGGACAGCCCCCCTAGCTTGCAGCGGGGCCATGGGTTTGGAGCATGGAAGCTCAACCCTGCTGGGGCTTGTGGCGACTGCCAGGGGGTGCCTGGACATTTCCTGAGCCCTATTTAGCAGCACTTCCTCCACACCCGGAAGTGCTGCCGGAAGAAGCTCATTGGACACCTGAAGTGCTTCCGGGTGTACTATAAAAGGAGCCAGTCGCCACTATGCAAGGAACCAGATTCGGGAGGAGGTGGATTTAGCTTTTTGGGAGAGGAGTGGAGGCAGATAAAAAGAAAGAAAGAGAAGAGAAGGTCTGGGTTTTTTGGGGCTGTTTATTTGTGTTGTGCTGCTGTGGGAGCAAGAAAAGCGCTTCCCATGTGAATAAATGTGTGTTGTGTGGCAAACTCGTGTCTCTGCCTGTCTGTGTCGAGATTGGGGTGGCTGAAGCGCCCCTGGGCTTCACAACTTGCATTATATAAAATATGGTAAATGAAAATCAAGCCCCGTGCCAAACATTTCCACCCCCACCTACCCCCACCCTGTTATGCAGGCTTCTGAAAGAATAGCAGGAGGGACTGAATGCTCGAGGAGAGGCTAATTTGATAGTTTCCCAAGGTTTAATATAACATGATAAAGTGTTGGCACTCTTTGTCTGCAGAAATATTAAAAGTAAGTGACAGAAAAATGGTAAGTATGAAGAATGGGGCAGGGCACACCTTACCTGCACAACGTCCAGCACCATTCCAGCAGCTACTGTCCCAAATCCTGCCAGCAAGAAAGGGAAAAGTACTTGTAGTCCAATGGAAAAAGAGGTTTCCTTGAGCGGCGTTGCTGGGGCCTGGCTCTGGTCTGTGCTGACATCGTCGCTATCGTTACTCTGACTGCCATTCTCCAAGAGCGCATCTTCCTCCCGCACACCCTTTGCGTTGGCCCGCGATTCCATGATCACCATTTCTGTTCGATCCCCATCAAGCCCATCTACTCCTCGCCCTGGGAAGTCAGTCAGTTGCACCGGCTCATCTGGGGTCAGGACTGCCAAGGTCGGGTGCACCAGAGGGCTAGCCTGGTGGTAGGCAAGCACAACCGCGTCCTTTTTGGATTCTACTATATTCACAGACATTTCTGGGATTGATTCTCAAATTAAATTAAAAAACAGAAGTTGGTTATTTAAAATGAATTGAGGATATCCCATTATGAATACAGATGTATGTATTGTAAGCCAATGGCTTTGACAGGAAAACAAGTCCATAAAGACTATAAAGTTGGCATCCTGTGCGCAGCTGAGGATGAAGCACAGTACACACCTAAAGGCGAGGACTCCTTTTGTTATAGAAGCACTCCAGATTGGTAAATTGACAAATATAAAATGTGTCCGTTTTACTCTTTCACTTTTAGCTTGTGCAGTCCTTCTGCAATTCTGTCTAACATCCGTGCAGAACAAGGGGATATCCCCACAAAATGCTTAAAGAGCTTTCGTCTGGATGCATTTCAATGTGTTTGTCCCAAAGTGCCCTCGCTGGCTTGGAACGGGGTCTTTAACAGCTCCTTCCCATCCCCCCTGGATCTGTAGTCCAAAGTCAACAGAAGAAAAAAAATAATATATTTACATATACACACGGAAAGAAAAGGCCTTCAGTGTGAAAAATAGCGGGTGGCGTTTGGTGTATCACATAGTAAAAGAAATAAATGAAGGCACTCCGTTACTGTAACTTGGCAGCACTGAGGATTAGAGCCAAGTAAAAAGTCCTATTTTGTTTTTCTGCCGAGCCCTTCCTTTGACGCCTCTCCCCTTCAATGAATTTAGGTTCTGTTCAGCAGCCAAAGTTAGTCGCTGGCCACTCTGCAGTCGAAGAGGCTCACCTTTCAACACGTGGACGCGCACACTTCATTTAAAGGAGAAGAACCTTCAGGGCGGCAATAACGTGTGGTGGGTATTAAAAGGGGGGCAAATTCGTCCTCCTAAAAAGCAAAAGAAAGTATAAATGCATTATCAGTAAAACCGCAGGCTCTTTTGCATGTCATATTCTATTTACTGAAAACGCGGCCACAAGAGCAGCACATACTGTACTGAAGGTCTTGAATGTGATTTGCTATTTATGGCAGGTAGCCTGACTAATGACCCAGGGGAACCAAGCATTGCGCTACAGTAAATTACGTTTGTCTCTGGCCCACAATGTAATGCCCACTGTTATATTTGCCATATTGTAGTAACCTGTCTACAAAACAACATGTGGCAGTTCAGCTGAGGTCAAACTCATATTGTGCTCGATAAACTACAGCAGACTGATGATGAACTCAGCGGTCTTACGCAGTTGACTAAACATATAACCTTAGCAGAACACCTTATATGACATTTACAGATAAAAAACGTACCAGTTGCAGCAGATATACAGTCTCTGAGGATCACAATTTATTAGGAAGAACTCAGAATGGAGATTATTATATCTATCACTTTAATAACCAATTAACTATAAGCATGACCAAAACTAGACGGGATGCCAGTGCATCATAACCCGGGGAGTCGTTTGATGGAGTAAGGACGATTCCAAGGGCCTCTGACTAGCAAAGGCCCTCGAAATACTGTTAACATAATTTTATACATTTTTATTACCCAGTTACTGAAATTAAATTTAAAAGAAACACTTAACTACCATTTAGAAATGTAAAAGTAGCAATCCAGAAACGCTCTATACTGTAACACCCATCCCTCAATTTGCCAGAATGGTTTAACCCGGTCCTCGCAAACTACATTTCGTAGAGCGGGAAAGCACACACTCGCCGGCCAAAGGTAGATGCGTTCTCTTTGTGACTGAACTGAGATATAGAAACAGAATTTCAGGCTCCAGGAAAGAAAGACAAGAAAACCTTGGACGGGAGTCAATAAAGAGACAGTTCGTCACACCCAGGTTTTCACCCAAAAAAAGAGAACAAAAGAAAAGGTCAGTTTAATAACGTTAGTCCACTCAGCAAACTTGGTGCTAACGAATTGGTTTTACCTAACCCAATAACCAAAACATTTGAAAAAATCTAATTAGAAGACAGGTTAAACAAGTCATGCAGGAATATGCTTATTACAGAGTAATTGACAAGGAACGCACTTTATAGCAGTAAATAAAAAAACAAGTCTCTGTTGCTGAAGATTTCAATGCTAGGCAGTTTTTAACGTTTGTTTACTCGTTTATTTGTAAATAGTCAAACTTATTTTAAACAATTTAAGTTACTTTGAAAAATCCTGCAAAAAAACTTATGATGTCTAAACATTTACATTATAAAACATTTAGTATATTCAGTTACTTCATGTGTGGCTTCAAGTATCAAAAAGCCTCTTAGCTAGAGAAAAATAAAATAATGACTGAAATTTGCTTGTGCAAGCAATCATGGGCAATTTTGTTTGGGCTTCATTTGTTCAGTGCGGGCATTAATGCACATATTTCTTTTGGATCACGTCACTCAGTACCATACTCAGAGAGGATGGTATTTTCAAACGCCACTTACATTTGAAAGCTGCAGCATCCAAGCAACATGCAGAGTTATAAACACTTCATGTTTTACAGACTTACTACGAGTAAAAAAAAAAAAATTAAAAACATTAATCATGCAGCGAAGCACTGTGTCCTTGCACGAGTTTCCTAAGGATTTCAGTTTCTTTTCATTGTTGATTTTACGTCACGCTACCGTAAGGCGTTTTTGTTCATCCAGCCATTACTTCTAGAGTTATGACAAGACTGCTGTGCAGTTGCTTCTCTTTTATATCAGGCATCTTTGCGGGATTTGACGGATTTTATATTTCTATGAAATAGTTACACAAGTATCTCTATTATTTTTTCTGTTAGTTTTTGTTCTCGATTTTGGCGCCGTTACCATAGAAATAATATAAGGAAAAGCTAGTGTTAAGCTAAGTTCGGATATATTTTAATATTTACATACTTTTAATTTGTATACTGAAATCTCATTTTTTGGATAGTTTGTCAGCTCCGGTAAGTATATGACTCAAATACAGCAACACCAGCCTGCATAGTTAAAGTAATCAAACAAAACTATAGCACCCCAATAGTCCCCGAAGAAACTCCACACAGACACGGGGCGAGTATGCAAACTTCGCGTGGAAAACTAACGGAAACACTGGAAGTCGCGGCGCTATCTACAGCGCTACCCTGCAGCCCACAAGCCAGCCATACTGGTCTGTGCATACAATGCTTTTAACGCGTTAAAATGTTATAAAAGCGTTTAGGTCTGTGAGCGCGACAAAGGCGCTATATAAATAAAATTTATTATTATGGCTATAATAAGCTATTTGGCTGGGTTCATTTCAACAACTCACCTCAAGCAGACTTGATCCACGTTTTAAATTCACTGGGGTTCTAGTAGAAAATTCAACATATTGTACCACAGAGAAGGCTACCAGTCGCCCCAAGTGTTCGGTTCCTCCCGCACATTCATTTTAGTAGAGTGAACCTGTACCGTCTAAGCTGGAACCGCCCGTCAGGTTAGGTCAGGGGGTGTTTGCATTATTTTAAACACAATTGAGCGCGCATGGTTGCTTCTGAACAGGAAGATCGCTGAATGTAAGCTATTGTTTCGCTCGGTGTCAAAAAATAAAACTGTTCTTTCGATGTCAGCACACATTGCATGGGGGGAAAATAACAACAACACGATCACACACACAAGTCTGCACAGCTCATTCACTCGCGCTCACCTGTTCGCTGATTCGCTCAATCTCTTGCTTGCTTTCTATCCGCTGGTCACGGTCGCTGTGACAACAGGTCAAGCTGGACTGACCAGGCATCAGCAATCTCCGGTTCCTTCAGGGAAATTCCTGTGCGCTCCCAAACATGCCCAGCGGTACAATCTCACAGCACCCCCATCCCCCTTTCCTCCCAACTAGAGTGTGCTGAATCTGCCTCTGGATTTTTTGCGGTGAGATAGCAGCTGTCACGCCTCCTCAGGAGGGCGCCCTGGAGGCCTCGTAAATGAGTGTCTAAGCCTCATCAGCTCCTTGGAATAGTTAACTGAAGTCTCGATCCGAAGATGCGGCGGTCTTGTTGGTGAGCTTTTCGCATGATTACGCAGAGACTGTGCGTTAGCTTCATTTCGACCGTTTGTATTAGCGATCTCATCAGTCGCTTTCCAGATGGCATCGGTAACGTAACTAATCAATGTCATTCCTGGAATCGGGCTGTACTACTGTTTTGGTATATAAACCGGGCCATTTCCATATTTACTCACTTCCACTTAAGAAATTCAAGCAAATTCATTTCATATCATGCTTTTCCATACTGATGAGCTGTTTGCACAAAGTTTATGTACACCATTGTTTTACAACGGCAGCACGGACGGGTGGGTGACTGCTTTAGGGTCACACTGTCAGTCGAAGGCGAAGACTAAGCCGCCAACTTTGTAGTTTAAATGTCTGTGTATTTCCAGAGGGCAAAATTTACTTAAATGTACCGGGGAGATTATTGTCCATATCAAACTTTTTCCGTTTGTACTGGTTCTTTGATAATGTATACAGTTACATATACTGATGATCGAAAGCCAAAATGAAGTGATAATCGTAAATCTCACACTAAGACCTGAGAGATGGAATAGTTCGATCCTACATCAGCATTCTCTCTGGGCCACACGTGAAAGGGGAAAATGTCCTTTTTCAGAGTCGTGTTAACTTAACATTCAAAAATCAATCAAATATTCATCCGCTACTCAATGATCGCGCCATTCTCTGGCGAATTATGACATTTAAATCCAAGTTACTTTATCGCGTATTCGAGCCTTTCTATGAAGAAAGCCGTATTAAAAAATAAAACTATTCAAACTCTTGCTCAATTTAAGGTTCCTCTGTATTATGCATTGTAGATTACTAGTCGTCAATTTACATAAATAGCATGATAAGACGCGGCAGAAACAAGGCTAACAAGTTGGTCAGTAGAAACAGCTGTGAACTTCCAGGAAGTTTAGTAGGTAGGGTCGGCGTTGGAAATGAGAGGTCTTGAATTACTAAACCGTCTAGATGACCTTATGCCTGCCGGTTCGAACTCGCTTTCACTGCTGTACCCTCAGTATCAGCCCGCTCCGGCATTAGCCGATAACAGAATCCCGTTAGTTTCAAATGGGTATCGATTTGCGATGTTTCTTTCTCATTCATTCTGTGCACTTCACGGCTTTTTTACTTACCCGGTTTTCCACACTGGCGTAGCGTAGCGTTTCACCACCTCCTTCACAGTAGCATCTTCCATTCCGATTGCCCCCTCTTGTCAAAGCTTTTCAAACAGACGTGTGCTATCGATCGTGCCCAGTACGGCGCAGCCAGCTGCGAGCGAGTCAGCTCTACTGATTGATACGCAGGCTTACTTGCTCACACCCTCATCTCGCACACGCCTCCTCTCCGATCCCGTTACATTGTCCCAGTCCTTTCTTCCGCATCTCCGACAGTATATAATAGCTCATGTACTGTGGAAGGAAGTAGAGAGGCGTAGCTCAGACGGCTGGCGCTCCGCGAGTCTCACCAATCACAGCACACTTCGAGTTTCCGCCTCCTAGCGCGTTAAAGCAAGGCAATGCACTGCGGCAGCTCGCAGAG
The DNA here is from genome assembly GCF_900747795.2 of Erpetoichthys calabaricus. Classification (NCBI taxonomy): domain Eukaryota; kingdom Metazoa; phylum Chordata; class Cladistia; order Polypteriformes; family Polypteridae; genus Erpetoichthys; species Erpetoichthys calabaricus. The sequence goes on along the minus strand of NC_041396.2, from coordinate 94,106,143 downwards.
CACAGACGTGATTCCACATTTCACTTTATATTATTATCTTTAGTCAGGACAGCTAAGCAAGTGAAAGAAATGTATATAGCGGAGAAGATCGTCATCCACTGTGTATGACATTTATTTTACCCAACTTTTTCACCGTGATTTAATTCCCTAATCTTTAATAAAGGAATCACATTATTTTAGTGCGATTGTGCCATTAAGAACAGATACAATATAATTTTTGAGAAAGACACTGTTGTATAGTGATTAGCAGAGACAAATTCTTTGTGAAGTGTACACGTTCTCCCCATGACCAAATGGAGTTTCTTCAGGTATGTGTGTGCTAAGCTAGTGCTGTATAAAAAATGTGTTCCATTCAGAGTTACATGCTACGTTAGTGTTGAAATAGGGAATAGCTTCCTGCAATTCTGCTTTGGAATAAACAGATACAGATACTGCTTGAATGAGCAGTTCACATTTGCAATGCTCTGTTCTTTCCGATGTTTTGTGAAATGCTTTCTCAGAAGGTGAAGAACACATTTCAGTTATATTATGAAAAACACATACACGTTTATCAATAAGTGGAGAATTTAATCAAAGTCTTGTAATTTAATGTAGTTTTGATGTACAGATTTGTTGGATGAATTCATAATGTGGAGACAATGTGTTACAGTGGTTAAGACTTTGGACTTTAAACCATAAGGTTGAGCATATTGTATTAAAACAATGAATTAAAACTGACCAGTATTCTCACCATTCTCTATGTTTTGTTACACTGCTGGGTTATGATAAATGTGTTCTGAGATATTTCATCTAAAGGAAGACATAGGTTTTAAGGTAAGGTAATTATACTCGCTAATCATGGTGTGGGACAGTGCCAGCATGTTACAGGTTTTATACCTTCAAGTTGAGTTTTACTGTATTGTCAACATGTGACAATAATGACCCTATAAAACTATTCAAAATTTTTATCTGATATCTTTGAAAATTTGACTTCATTGTTGTCAGAAATGAGATGCCATTTGCCAAGTGTAGTGATATTTTATGTGAATTGATGTTATAGTCTAGTGATGTCTACACCTCCACAGGTAAAAGTGATTCTAGCTGTCCTTCAGTCCTGATGCAGTCATGCAACTGTCCTACAGCTGGGCTGTAAGCAGAATAGTCAGGGTTCAATCACATATAGGATTAAGAGGAACCTGATCTTGGATCCATGGTTAAAGTCAAATATATACAGTCATATGAAAAAGTTTGGGAACCCCTCTTAATTCTTTGGATTTTTGTTTATCATTGGCTAAGCTTTCAAATTAGCAACTTCTTTTTAATATATGACATGCCTTATGGAAACAGTAGTATTTCAGCAGTGACATTAAGTTTATTGGATTAACAGAAAATATGCAATATGAATCATAACAAAATTAGACAGGTGCATACATTTGGGCACCCCAACAGAGATATTACATCAATACTTAGTTGAGCCTCTTTTTGCAAACATAACAGCCTCTAGACGCCTCCTATAGCCTTTGATGAGTGTCTGGATTCTGGATGGAGGTATTTTTGACAATTCTTCCATACAAAATCTCTCCAGTTCAGTTAAATTTGATGGCTGCCAAGCACGGACAGCCTGCTTCAAATCATCCCATAGATTTTCTATGATATTCAAGTCAGGGGACTGTGACGGCCATTCCAGAACATTGAACTTCTCCCTCTGCATGAATGCCTTTGTAGATTTCAAACTGTGTTTTGGGTCATTGTCTTGTTGGAATATCCAACCTCTGCATAACTTCAACTTTGTGACTGATGCTTGAACATTATCCTGAAGAACTGTTGATATTGGGTTGAATTCATCCAACCCACGACTTTAACAAGGGCCCCAGTCCCTGAACTAGCCACACAGCCCCACAGCATGATGGAACCTCCACCAAATTTGACAGTAGGTAGCAGGTGTTTTTCTTGGAATGCGGTGTTCTTCTTCCGCCATGCAAAGCGTTTTTTGTTATGACCAAATAACTCAATTTTTGTGTCATCAGTCCAAAGCACTTTGATCCAAAATGAATCTGGCTTGTCTAAATGAGCATTTGCATACAACAAGTGACTCTGTTTGTGGCGTGAGTGCAGAAAGGGCTTATTTCTCATCACCCTGCCATACAGATGTTCTTTATGCAAATTGCGCTGAATTGTAGAACAATGTACAGATACACCATCTGCAGCAAGATGTTCTTGCAGGTCTTTGGAGGTGATCTGTGGGTTGTCTGTAACTATTCTCACAATCCTGCGCATATGCCACTCCTGTATTTTTCTTGGCATGCCAGACCTGCTGGGTTTAACAGCAACTGTGCATGTGGCCTTCCATTTCCTGATTAAATTCCTTACAGTTGAAACTGACAGTTTAGACCTCTGAAATAGCTTTTTGTAGAACTTCCCCTAAACCATGATACAGAATAATCTTTGTTATCAGATCTTTTGAGAGTTGCTTTGAAGATCCCATGCTGTCACTCTTCAGAGGAGAGTCAAAGGGAAGCACAACTTGCAATTGGCCACCTTAAATACCTTTTCTCATGATTGGACACACCTGTCTATGAAGTTCAAGGCTTAATGAACTAATCCAACCAATTTGGTGTTGCAAGTAATCAGTATTGAGCAGTTACATGCATTCAAATCAGCAAAATTACAAGGGACCCACATTTTTGCACAGCCAGTTTTTCACATTTGATTTAATTTCATACCACTAAATACTGTTTCACTAAAAATCTTTTTTTCGGAAAACACCCCAGTACTCAGATGTTCGTAGAAAATGAAAGACATACCACTGTTATCTTTTTTGTTGAAAGTAGAGTAAATTATTATGCAGACTGAGAGGGGTTCACAATCTTTTTCATATGACTATACATACTCTAATAGCAGAGGTTTTCAGATTTCAATTTAAAAGATTCAATTTTAAGAGACCCATCTTTTGCACTGGTTAGAGTCAGGGCTCTGGCAGCACAATTTTGAACCTGTTGTAGGCCCATCCTACTTCAGGCAGGTGTGTGAGTATTTCCACATCTGTGGTGGAGAAGTAAAGAAGTGCTGTAGCAACAGTTCATAGGTGACAGTTGACATTTTGACTATAGCTAATAGTTGACTGTAGAATGAGGATTATGGACATTTTAGGGCAGCAACAGAGGGAGACTGGGCTGTACAAGCACTGAATTTAAGTGCCTAACAGGCATTAACATTGATCAGTGTGACATCACCAGGTGCATCAAATCCACTGTGTGTGTGTTAAGATTAAAGATGAGACTATAGAGAGATCACATCTAGTACATCTAGTTTGATAAGTTGCAGAACATGACCACTTAAAAGTGAGTGGAAGAAGTGCCATGGGAAACAAGACACCATGGGCACTGGAGGGCACACAGTTTCAGTAGAAAACATATGGGAAAATGACACATTTCAAAGAGAGCTGGCAGAGGTGGTACTGTCACACAGACATAGCCTTTCAAGGCCTACCAAAGGTCCAGGGCTTAGAGGACAATGGGGCCACTAGATAGCACTCTAGGCTATCATTTGAAAATGCAGAGCTGCCCTTAACCTGAAAAAAAAAAATCCAGATTACTCGGCAATAGTCGTCAAATTTTAATAAAACTACCTACAGTAATGATTAGTGGTCCAGTGAGCGTAGTCGTCAAGTACTCAACTGAAAGAAAGGATTAATGGAAGAAAGGCCCTCAGGTAAAGGCAGTATTTGGTATTTTGATTGGTCCCTTTTTATCATCCCATTATTTTTTGGTCATACATCTCTTTTAGTCATTAGTTTGGTCTCCTTGATGTTATTCTTGGTTTGGTGTGCTACAGGAGTGCACCCCCCCACACCCTAAAATTTACAGAGACAATCAGAGTGCTGTTAAATATTTGTTAAAGACACCCATGGTATCCAAGGATTGTTGTGATAAGAAATTGACTTCCAGGAGATGACATTTAATACAAGGAACAAGGTCAAAATGAGCAGAGGTTCAAAACTGGGAAAAAATTTATACAGGGGAACCTAAATTAAAGTGACGGAACAAAGTCATTGTTGAAAATCAAAAAGAAGTCAACACAAAATTCAAAAAAGATCCTATCACTAGGTTTACTTGAAAAATGAAACTAACTATAACTTAAGGTAGGAGTATCCATTGAGACATATGGGCAATTGTTTGGGTTGCCCTATTTATACAGTGCATCACAACCTGTGATGAGATCACCACAACAAACGCAGTCACTTGAGCAACTTCAAATGGTGTTATAGCAAGCAAAAATAAAATAAAATCTCCATTCATTTTCAAAAGTAAACATGAAACTAATCCCAAATTCTGAATCCACACCTATAAAAACCCTTATTTAAACAACAGTATACTTAAAATTTAATAAACATAACTATAATAAAAAAAATCTTGCCTGGATGAGGTTGAGCAGTTTCTTTTATGTTGGACGCAGGAATACCTCTGGTGCTAGGGCATAGCCTGTTGAAAGGACTTCCAGGTGAAACAGAAGCCCTACAAAGGAGATCATGGATCCTTGCAGCACCCCCTGGTGGCACCCACAGAACCCGATAAGGCTGCCCCATGAGACTACAGTTCCCAGCATTGCTTGCAGGTGTCCAAACAGGTAGTGTCAACCAGGGATGCTGCCACCTAGCATATTGGAGGAACATGTAGTCCTGACAGCTTGTTTCAGCTATCCTTGCATCACTCTGGCCTCCTGGCTGTGTATTGTTCCTTGTCTGGCTTGGACGCCCACCCATGGGGACAACTTAAGGGCTTTGGTGATGGTACTATCGTTCCAGGGATTGGTGCTACTGTATGTGCTAATGTCTTTTCTCTTCTTCCCTCTGCACTCTGGGAGATCGATGATTATACAAATATTGACGTCACTTCCAGTGTCCATCCACCTGGACTCACCTCTTTCCGTTGGAAATATTAAAACATGGAATATCCACCATTTTAACTCAGTTCTTGCCAGGACTTGTGTCTGTGAAGACGTTATAATGCTTGTTGTTAAAAATATTTTTTCTTTTGCCAGTTATACAAGGTTTGCTATTTGGTGCACCAATTCTTTATGCTATTTTTGTGTTATTTCTTACAATACCAGTAGGAGGGGTCGCATAATCCCAAACCCCAGACACAACCACACAGGCACAAGTCCCAGGTGCAAATGCAAGATTTATTAAACAAATAACTTACAAAAGCTTTCTTCTGTGGCACAATCACAATACCAATCTTTCTTTCTTTCTTTTTTCCTTTTTTCTTTCTTTCTTCTTGTCCTCCATGCTTCCTAGGCTAGCTTTGTCCGTCCTGCACATCCAAATCCAACTCACAGGAATGAGGTTGAGTGTCTCCTTTTATCTTGAATGTGTGAGTACTTCTGGTCCTAGGGCATAGCCTGTTGGAAAGGCTTTCCTAGTCAAAGGAAAGCCCCACAAAGTAGGGATTACTAATCCCAGTAGCTTCCCTTGGAGGCCCCCATGGAACCCAACAGGACTGCCCCATGGGACTTCAGGTCCCAGGATGCCCTGTTGGTATACATGTGGGAATCCTAGCCCAGGAATGCTGCCCTTTACAATATCAGGGGAGCCAATGACCTGAATAGATCATCTCCCACTTTCCTCCATTGCACTGGCCTCCTGGCCAGGTAAGGAAGTTTGGTTCATCTCTGCTGGGATGGCAGCATATTCACTTTGAGTCTGCCATCTCCTGCCAACTTCCTGGCAAAAGCAGGGAACAGCCTGTTATTCAGTACTGCCGCTTTCCAGCCAGCTAATGAATCATAAACCATCCCGTTCAGGAAGCCAGCCCATGACTGCTGTCCATCACAGTATATAAAACCAATTGCACTGTATATAGTACCCATATTTATCATTTATTTATTAATGAGTTATGATTATTCTTTTTTTTATTGATTTAATATTTTCTATAACCTGTTGTGGAGTCATTTTTACTTTGACTGGTGGTGTCTACATAGGCTGATACTTTGGACAACTCATACCAATAGGAGTTAGTTCTATAAATGTTACCTATGATTGTCCAAATTGTACTGTTATGGTAGTTAATTGATGATGCCAGACTTACACGAGTGAGCCCAATGATGGCCTTGCACTAAGTGCTGCAGGAATAGACTTTAACCCGTGTCAACCCTGATCTGCCAACTGGACACTCTGTATTTCTTTGTTATGTATCCCATCTGAGGCTGGTGCCCAACTGGCAACCATCACAACCGGAATGGGCTCCCCTTTTACTTGCTCTTCAGCATAACAACTCTGCCATTTCAGTCTACTTTTCCTATAAAGGCATGCTATTTTAATAATGTAGAATTGGCCAAGTGTGACATAATTATTTTCTTAATCTGTATTTCATCTTACAGTTTCTAAATGCTTCCTTTGTTCCATGGTCACTTGTATGCATTGATTAGAAAAATGTGATTAAAAGAATGGAAAGTATATAAAGTATTTAGACCAAGGAGCTTTTGCTTCTTAAAAATGCTGCCCAGCTAAATTAAAAAGGCTTACTTTATTCCAGTACTTCTCATTCTTAGATTATTTGTTCTCTGAACTGGTAAATGATAAAAGTTTGCAGTTGTGGGGAGTCATGTCCCCTTTGTAGGCCACACGATGCTGAAGTGTGCCACCTCACAACTCTTGGACCCCTCTTACAGGAGCATGGCTATGGGTATAAATTGGTTATCTGCAAACCCAATGAAAAAAATCATGCTTTATCTTATTTTGGCATTTAGCTGCTACATATTCAAAAGCCCACCCACAGATGACATCCTAGTAATGCCACTATTCTGTTAGATCTTGGTGTGGGTTTGTGATTTTTATCACAAATTCCAAAAGCCAAGATGTTGATTTGACTTTAACATCATCCCGACGTAAGTGACCTTACTTGTCTTCACACGTTCTGATTTGTAGTGACTTTGTAACAAAGAAGAGCAGAGGACAAGAAGGAAGAATGGGGATAATTTTTTCCACATATTTATGCCCACCCTTAGGCAGCCTGTATGATCTTCCCTTGTCCATGTGGGTATTCCTCTCAAAGACATGGAGGTTTGCTTAACTGTAAAACTGAGACTGATTTAGATAGAATAAGTGGGGAATGCCTTATGAGGGGCTGAGTGGCCATTTGAAACAGGGAGAAAAAACTTTCTTGGACTACTGAATGAAGGCTGTGGACGCGTAGAGGTTTATTTTCTCTGGGGTTTGGCTTTGCTGGTGTTTTTGTTTTTTCTTCTTTATTGCAGTTTGGCTGTAGCTATACCTATTTATCCAATTGTCATTTGAGGAAAAAAATGATAATGCTTTTTAAGAACTTTTCAGTTATTCCTTATACTTTATTTTTTGTTAATATTATAATTATTGCTTGAGACGAACACAACAATTAGCCAAGGTGCTCTTGGTGCTCCAGCTATTGTCTTCTCCAGATGCTGTTAAATGTGCACAGGTTTGGAAGTGGAAGGTTATGGACAACTCCATAAAGTTCTAAAGTCCTAGAGTTGGGCAAGTTGGCTCCTGTGGTACTTCAACATTTTTTTGTGTCCATAAGTTGTGAACTTTAAGATAATTTGTTTTAGGACAATACACCAGTTACTCTCTAATGAGGAATGTCACAACTCCTTATCTAGAAATCTCTGCAGAACAAAAAACTTTCTTGACTTTTGACCTGGCAGAGGTCAAGGAAAGCTATCTTGTTAATTTCATATGAATATGAATGAATAATAATGGATAATAGCAATGAAAACTAAAAAGGCAAGCAATGTAGTACAGTGTTAATAATAACAATAATAAATACATACAGTATATAATGCATATGAAACAATAGTATTTCATAACCGTTTATAACAGTCCAAAGCTTAAAAAAAAGAAAAGAGCACAGTGGCACATTGAATATTATTGGTTTTGATTTGAAGACCTGCCTCTTCTCGTCATTCATTGGTCAAGGCTCTTGTCTTTAATTCAAAAAGTCCTTCCTGTGAGACTTTAGGTTTCCTGTTTATTTGCATGCTGATAATTCCTGGAAGTGCCTATTTAACAATGTTTTAGCAAAAAAGCATTCGTTTTGTACATTTTGAGAAAACAACTGAACATGAGTAATGTGAGATGTCTTTTTTCTTTTTCCATGGACATTTTTCACATTGTTTGTCATTGTACATCAGTGGTCCCTATTGACTTCTGCTATGTCATAAACTTCTTTCTCTCCATTCTGCATTAATTTTGTTTCTCAGCCATCCCTACAAAGTACAAGGGGCAACTGTGATACCCCGTGTTTTGGACTTGACTAGGTATCACGGCTGGACCTGTTTACCTGGGACTAATTAGATTTAGATTTAGGTTTATTTGTCATATATAGGTTAACACAGGGTCAACATACTATGAAATGTGTATGACGAGAAAAACAAGTCACTCAGTCTAGATCCAATAAAGCTAAAAAATAATTTTAAAAAAATTACAAGTTAAAAATAGACAAGCCATATAAAATAAAATGTGTACGTTTAAAAGAAGTTATAGAGCGATTTGAGTTGAATGAGCAGCAAGTACAAATGACAGTTATTGCACAGATAATGTTTTATAAGTACAGATGCATATTCCATAAAGTGCAGATGCATGTTCCAGCCAGTATTCAGAGTGTGTGCAGGTACAGTTTGTGTGTGAGTAGTGCAATGTAGATGTAATGCAATGTAGGTGTAATGTAAGTGTATGTAAGTGTTCAGGTGTTGCTGTTGAGGAGTCGAATGGCCTGGTGGTAAAAACTGTTCTTAAGTCTTAGAGTCCGAGCAGCCAGACACCTGTATTGTCTGCCAGACGGTAACAAGGAGAACAGCTGGTGTGCTGGATGGCTGTGGTCCTTTATGATGCTGCTTGTCTTACGCAAGCACCGATGGAGGTAAATGTCTTCAATGGCAGGGAGACTCTTGCCCGTGATGTGCTCTGCTGCCTTCACCACTCTCTGTAGTGATTTCCGGCTGCTGGCAGAGCAGCTCTCATACCAGACGGTAATGCAGCCCATCAGCAGACTCTCGACCACACTCCTGTAAAAGTTTGAGGTGATGTTGGCATTCATGCCAAACTTCCTCAGCCTCCTCAGGAAGTAGAGCCGCTGGTGAGCTTTCTTAACCACAGTGTCTATGTGAAGGGTCCACGAGAGATCCTCGGTGGTGTTTACTTCGAGGAACTTGAAGCTGTTAACCCTTTCAACTTCTATGCCGCAGATGTAGATGGCCTTGTGTTCTCTGACTTGCTGTTTCCGATAGTCCATGATCATCTCCTTGGTTTTGCTTACGTTAAGAGACAAGCTGTTATCCAGGCACCAATTACTCAATGCCAGCACCTCCTCTCTGTAGGCCGTCTCATCGTTGTCAGTGATAAGGCCTATGATGGTTGTGTCGTCTGCAAACTTGATGATGGTGTTTGTGCTGTGTTTTGCAAAACAGTCATGGGTGAACAAGGAATACAAGAGGGGGCTAAGCACACAGCCCTGCGGCGCTCCTGTGTTTAAAATGAGTGATGAGGACGTGTGTTTGCCGACTCTCACCACCTGGGGCCTGTTTGTGAGGAAAGAGAAAATCCATCTGCAGATGGTCGTCCCCAACCCAAGGTCGTCAAGCTTCAAGACGAGTTTTGAGGGGATGATGGTGTTGAATGCCGAGCTGTAATCTATGAACAGCATTTTTACATATGTATTTCCTCTTTCCAGGTGGGTGAGGGCAGTGTTTATTGTTAGCGCAATGGCATCCTCTGTAGATCTGTAAGCAAATTGGAGAGGATCCAGCGTGTCGGGGTGGGAGGAGCAGATGTAACCTTTGATTAATTAGTGTGCAACCCTATGTGTCTGAGTAATTCATGGAGGGTTGCGTGCTAATTAGCTCTGAGGGTTAAAAAGATAGGAAGGGAGGAACAGGTTGAGCAGTAGCAACAGTAAAGTACAGAGAAAGGAGGATGGAGTGCAGAGTGCAAGGGATGGAGTTTATGTCCTGGAGTGTAGGAGCCATGGTCATAGACGGAACCCAGACCTGTCTATTGATTCTGGAGAAGTAGTGAAAGAATGGAGGGAGAGTGTTTGTCCAGGAAGGGATGAGCTTTGGAGGCAATGCAGCAATCTGAGATGTATGTAAATGTTGCAGGGGTTTATCCCAAGAGGGCAAGGATGATGGAAGCGCTGCAAAAGCACTGTGTACGAGACTTTTGAGGGTAGGGCACTGGTGTGGAAGAAAGAGAACCCTTTTGGTTTCACTGACCTTTTAAATGTAAACCTCTCAGTAGTGACTGTCCCCGCAACTGTTCTTTTTACCTTGTTGTACATGCCTGGGGGTCAGACCCGGCTGGGACGCCTGGAAGGACCAAGACGAGGTACATTTGTCCTCCGGGCCACGAGGGGGCAACCGCCCTGGAGTAGAAGAGGCCCACGAAAGGGGAGCAGGAAGGCTCAGGACCGTTCGGGCCTCTGTTCACCGCCAGGGGGCGCCCCGAGGCACATGGAGTCCAGGACTTATGTACTTCCACCACACAGATGGAGGACAATCCTTCCAGGGTCACCCGGAGTGCTTCCGGGTGATATCCTGACGCTTCCACCACACCAGGACGTGACGTCAGGTAGAGCACCTGGAGCTCATCCGGGTGAGGATAAATGGGGCCGCCTCCCTCCTGTCATTGAGCAAGAGTCGGGTGGAAGAGGACGAAGCTTGGTGGAGAGGAGTGGAGGCGGACCAGAGACTGTGAAAGGCATTGTGTTGTGGCCAGGACTTAAAATGGTGATTGGTGCTTCGGCACTGGGTTGGGTGCACTATTGTGTTATACACATTGTAAATAAACGTGTGTTGGGTGAAACTATGACGTCTACCTGTCTGTGTCCGGGCTGTTCCCCACAACCTAATGAAAATTATTTATGATTTTAAATTTGCATATTTGCACTGCACATATGCACATTTTATTAAAAGTACACGGTTTGGCCATTGAGCAACTGTCCTTGTCTCTTCACTTGCCACAGGTTCAACTCAGGCATTACTACAGGTATTGATGCCTAGGGATACAAGAAGGGGACCTTGGCTGCAGGTCTGGGGGAATCACAGTAACATATAAAAAAAATATATAATTTTTAGGTGGAGTAGTATTTTAAGGGATACACCTTGCTGTCACTCTAACTCTGTTTGACTCCAACTGCTGACACTCCTGTGGCTGTACTATCACCCTAGCTTTTCTACAATGTTATTTGTACTTTGTGGGTGGAGCCTCCAAGAGGCGGGCCTCCGTGATGTCACCATTGAAGGACTGCCCCCATTCTTTAGCTCCCAAAGCTGAGCTTCATTGATGTTCATTAGTGCATTTATTTTTAAGTTTTTGTTTCTGTGTTTGGTTTTTGCTATTTGGACTAAGCATTTTTATTGTTGTTTGCCTAGGATTGTCTTTTAGGGAAGTGTTTTTTTTGCCATTTTTATCCTATTTTGAGGTTTTTTTGAATAATTACTCTAATTTATAAAGATTCTGCTCTGGGGCTTGTCCTTTCTAGCCAAAGGTTTTATGGTTCCTTTTTACACGCGGTAACATATAAAAAATTTATAATTTCTGGATGGATTACTCCTTTAAATTAGTGGTTCAGGCCAGCAGACTAACTCAAATGAATATGTTGACCCCAACCATGTTCAGCTTTTAACTGGACTCTGAACTTAAGAAAGCTGTTATTTCCCAGTTCAACCTTTTTTGTGTCAATGCATGAATTACAAAATGGGTTTGCCAGTATCTCATTGGAATATAGAAAACATTTGTTAGCATTACACTGAAGTTAATTATTTTAAAGATTTTCTCTTTTATTATTTTGGTAATTTAAGCCTTTTTGTGTAAAACTGGGATGTAAAGTGTGTTGGAATTTTCCAAGAGCAGGTGAAGTCTATGATTAGAAAAGGTTAAGAACATGGACCCACCTCATGTAGGCCAGGACATCCTGCGTTATTGAGTAGTGGTACAAGAAGGATCTTGATCATTAAAGTGACCAAGAACTAATGAATTCCCTCACAGAACTACATGGTTTCTATAGCTGAGTCTCTCTCTAGATGGACCGAAACTCTGCAGCAGTTCAAAAATGAAACTTCAGTGACAAATGCAAATCACCAGGGTTAAGTTTAAAACAGACACCATGCATTTTCTGTCTTTCAAGACCATTACCCTGAGGCATGACAGTATAATCTTTTTATTTTTGGAATGCTTTTTAATTGTATGGGTTGAACCAATTGTTACCTATCTGGGTGGGGTGAATAACGAATGGAGCCAAACACAGGCAAACCCTTGAGAAACCAAGATTTACATTCCAAGTGGACAGCAAACCCAAACAAAGCAAAAAAACACTGTGGACGTCCTAGAACAGGAAAATAAATGCCCTTGAGTGCCAATACACAAGCTTGACTTGGTTTCCAGTGATGATCACAGAAAGATTTAAAACACTGGCAGACATCATGATGGACTCTGAGCAAATGCACAATGCCCAATGGGTGAAAAAGCAAATAAATTCAGATGAACTGGAACTGCAGCTAAAGGTTTTTCTGCAAAGTATTAACTTGGGGGAGAAGGAGGGCATGTATATGTCTGTCACTTTCAATTAAATTTTGGAGATTTCTGAATTTTTCATTTACTTATTTAATCAAATTTGCTATTCTTGTGAAAAATGTTTTTGTATTTCTCAATTTAGACAAAGAGTTTATCTAGCTCAGATAATGCAGTTTGTCCTGGGTATGACGTTAAACTGCATCCGGCCGTGCAAGTGGTCCTCCAACTTGCACGGAAAACTTGGGGATTGGTGGCAGGATTAGCACTCCAGTCACTATAAAAACTTCATGCAGCTCCAAAATGGCAGACAGAACTCCTTTCTGCTCTCCATGGGAGTAGCTCTACTGCAGTCGTCCATACAAAGGCTGCTCGCATTATGAAGGGGATGGGGGAAAGCCCACAGGAGCCTAATACCCGGAAGAGTCCAAACCATCAGAGAGCCACTGGAGTCAGACCTATTGGGGATCAGAACTGGTGTGGTGCTGAGGCATCACCCCCTGCATGGCAGCTCTTAGATCCCAATTTGAGGTGGCCCATCCAGGTAGGTGCATGGAACATCTTGTCTCTCTGGCATTATGATCATCTTCTTCTGCTGTCGGAGTAGCTTTGTAAACTCCACATTTCAGTGGCAGCACTCTCTGAGGTTTGCACACCAGCTTTCATTGGTCTGATCATGCTGTTGCTGTAGCGGATTGACTCCTTCTGATGGTGTCCGACGTCACTCCTTTCAACGAGTGTAGTATGAGACTCAAATTAAGGCACTCTCTGGGTGCCTTGTCTGTTGCTTCAGTATATGCTCTGACCACGGAGAGTGATGTCTAAGTGAGGGAAGCATAGTATTCGCAACTTTGTTTGGTGGTTGATGGATGCTCGCAAGGTCATACTCCTCTAGTTATGGGTGACTTCAATGCAACCACTGGCACTGACAAGGTTGACTATGAGGATTGTGCTGGCCCCCATGGGGATGGTGACCGTAGTGAAAGTGGCTCCATGTTCCTTGACTTTGCAAAAGATCAGTGGCTGCAGATCGCTGGATCCTGGTTCCAGCGCCCTGACTTGCATCATTGGACTTGGTATTCCAATAATCGTGGTGAAGCTGATTGATCACATCTTCGTACTGGAAGCCCCTATAGCACCGCAGGGACTACAGAAGTGCCCACTTTGTGAATTCTGACCACAGACTTGTTGTTGCTACTTTGAAGATTCAGCTTAGGTCCAGTAAGCTACCACCTACTAGGAGAATGAGGCTGGACCAGGCCAGACTCCAAGATCAGGCTGTTTCTAATGAGTTTGCACGCAGTTTGTGCGAGGAGCTTGCAGATTTGGGTGCGACTGCTGATCCTAATGTGATGTGGGAGACCTTCAGCAACAAGGCCATGAAGGTTGCTGAGGTTGTGTTGGTGTTGCTGGTGTTTCCAAATGGAAGTATGTTATTCTTGCAGGGCACCCTGGATATCATCAGGAGGAGTCACAGTGCATGGCTTGATGGCAACTTCAGTCTGTACCGGGAACTGTGAAGGATGGCTGTGAGGACTCAGAGGGCAAATAAGGAGGCATTTGTTAGAGGAATCTGTGAGCAGGTGCGACACCATCTATGGTCTAGTGACCCATTTCCTTTTTACAAAGGAATCAAAGCATTACATACATGTGAATCTGTTCCTCTGATAGTTGCAGTTGGGGGTGGGGGGGTGGGAGTGGAGGGTTTGGTGTGATGGAATGGTCCTTATGGATGATGCTGCAATTGTGACATACCTGGCTGGCTACTTTCAGCAGCTGTTTAAAGCTGATCCTCTGGCTAGGACATGGTACATCTCTGGGTCCACGGTTCTTGAGGCTGATCCCCCAATTAGCTGTGAACTACCCAATCTCACCGAGACTGCACAGGTGGCGAACCAGCTGAGGGTAGAGAAGGTTGCAGGGATCTGTGGTATCCAGGGTGAAGTTCTCCAGGATGGTGGTAAGGCTGTCTTCCTTGCATTGCATTCCAAATGACTGGAAAACAGACTTGTCCCTATCTGGAAAGGGAAGGGTGATTGCTGGGATTGTGGCAATTACAGGGGAATAACTGTTCTCAGTGCCGGGGAAGGTCTTGCTAGGGTCATCCTCAATAGGATCCATGATCACTTGCTCCTGCATCCTGGCACTGAGGGTTCTCATGGAGCTCAACCACAAATATCAGCAGTTTCTGTCCTGTGGAACATCCAGAGACTTTGCAGGATCCCCACAGTTTTGCTTGATATTCTGGATGCTCTGTACACTGGTATTGTGAGTGGGGTGCAGAGTGGAAGCAGAACCTGTGTCTTTTCCAGTTGATTCTGGGGTTCGTCAGGGGTGTGTTCTTGCTCCTACTCTGGTTGATGCTTGTTTGGAATGAGTGTTGGTCAAGGTTGTGGAGTCCAATGGCTGTGGGGCATCTGTTGTTGGACAAAGATTCAATGATCTTAACTTTGCCGATAATGCTGTGATCTTCATAGAGTCAATGAAGGCTCTGATCAGGACTCTTGAGAGAGCGAGAGAGGAGTCCGAGTATCTGGGCTTGTGAGTGTCCTAGATAAAAACCAACATCCAGGCCTTTAATGACCTCTAGGGCACCACCATCAGCAGTGTGTTTGTCTGCAGAGAGAATGTTGACCTTGTCGAGAGGTTTACTTACCTTGGCAGTGACATTCATGTCTCTGGTGACTCTTCCTATGAAGTCTGTAGACAGATTGTGAGAGCATGGGGTTGGGGGTCATGAGGTCACTGGAAAGGGGTGTGTGGCACTCCTGCTAACTTCGCAAAAAGATGAAGGTCCAAGTCTTTAGAGTCCTGGTGCTTGCTGTTTTGCTATATGGTTGTGAGACATGGACGCTATCCAGTGACCCAAGATGAAGACTGGCCTCTTTCGGTACTGCGTCTCTTCAGAGAATCCTTGGGTACCGCTGGTTTGACTTTGTGTCAAACAAGCGGTTGCTCCCAGAGTCCTAAATGAGGCACATTACCTGCATTGTGAGGGGGCATCATCCGTAAGTGGAATAAGTTTGAAACCACCAGGACTCTTCCTAGAGCTGGCCGGCCATCTAAACTGAGCGATTGGGGGAGAAGGGCCTTAGTCAGGGAGGTGACCAAGAACCCGATGGTCACTGTCAGACCTCCAGAGGTCCTCTGTGGAGAGAGGAGAACCTTCCAGAAGGACAACCATCTCTGCAGCAATCCACCAATCAGGCCTGTATGGTAGAATGGCCAGATGGAAGCCACTCCTTAGTAAAAGGCACATGGCAGCCCGCCTGGAGTTTGCCAAAAGGCACTTGAAGGACTCTCAGAGCATGAGAAAGAAAATTCTCTGGTCTGATGAGACAAAGATTGAACTCTTTGGTGTGAATGCCAGGCATCATGTTCGGAGGAAACCAGGCACCGCTCATCACCAGGCCAATACCATCCCTACAGTGAAGCATGGTGGTGGCAGCATCATGCTGTGGGGATGTTTTTCAGCGGCAGGGACTGTGAGACTAGTCAGGGTAAAGGGAAAGATGACTGCAGCAATGTACAGAGACATCCTGGATGAAAACCTGCTCCAGAGCGCTCTTGACCTCAGACTGGGGCGACGGTTTATCTTTCAGCAGAACAACGACCCTAAGCACACAGCCAAGACATCAAAGGAGTGGCTTCAGGACAACTCTGTGAATGTCCTTGAGTGGCCCAGCCAGAGCCCAGACTTGAATCCGATCGAACATCTCTGTAGAGATCTTAAAATGGCTGTGCACCGACGCTTCCCATCCAACCTGATGGAGCTTGAGAGGTGCTGCAAAGAGGAATGGGCGAAACTGGCCAAGGATAGGTGTGCCAAGCTTGTGGCATCATATTCAAAAAGACTTGAGGCTGTAATTGCTGCCACAGGTGCATCGACAAAGTATTGAGCAAAGGCTGTGAATACTTATGTACATGTGATTTTTCAGTTTTTTAATTTTTAATAAATTTGCAAAAACCTCAAGTAAACTTTTTTCACGTTGTCATTATGGGGTGATGTGTGTAGAATTCTGAGGAAAAAATGAATTTAATCTATTTTGGAATAAGGCTGTAACATAACAAAATGTGGAAAAAGTGATGCGCTGTGAATACTTTCCGGATGCACTGTACAATAGCCGAAACACAGCAAATTGAATTCAAAGTCAACCGTTAGAATTTTTATTCCCAAAATAAACTCATTGCTATGACCTTCATTGAGCTCATGCTAAAGATTTCTGGGTGGGCTGATTCTAAACATAATATGCGATTGAAAGCCTTGATTTTAAATACTCTGACTGTTTGGTAAGACAGTTATTGCTGCTGTTACTGCATAGTTCCTGTGATCTGGAAGCCACTCTCTACAGTGTAATTCAACACCTGTTGGTCCAACCAGTTTCAGTGATGTGTTGGTATGTTTTCCCTCCAACACATACAATATATATATATAAAGTTTATTGACAACTTTAAATTGGCCTTGTGCAAGGGAGTTGGAGAATCGGTGTGTATGTTTGATTATACCCAGAGATGGACTGGTATGACAGGGTTTGATCATTTCTTGTATCCAGTGCTGATGTGATGAGATTTGGCTAGCCAAAACATGTTAATGAAGAAAAGGGACAATTCAGAAGGTAGACGGATAATACATTCATTCATCTGTTATCTAAATCAAATATAATAGCACAGATATTTCATTTTCAAGAAAGAAAAAAAAAAGTTGAAAAAAGGCAGTACAAAAACACATTTCACACACACAAAAATAGCATATTACTAGGAAATAACATGTTTCCAACAAAAAAAAGTAGCTGATCATTATACTCATCTAAGAATGAAGTGACCTTGAACAAAATAATGAGTTCCCCTGATAAGGTATTTTTTCCAAATGGATTGCTGTTTTAAGAAGATTAATGTACAGTCTGAGCCCTTTCTTTGCCAATTACAGAAAGATTTACTAATCTGCTAATCGGAAGAAGGAGCCCTGTGCCAGCAAATGGGGAAACATTTTAATTTTAAATCTTAGAACCAACAATGACAATGTGTATTAAGACTAATATTTTGCTTAATTAACAAAGCTAAGGTATATTTTAGGAACTGATGGGCTCTGAACCTTAAAAAATGTTTAATTACAAATATCCCTGCCACCTGTCACTTTTAGACTTTAATCTATTACATAACACAATGTAACTCAGGAAATAACTGGAAATCAAACAATGTGGCACATGACATTAATTCAGACGGCCAAACAGCAATATAAGCCTACCACTGTGCATTGAGAAATAGTCGACAGAGCAATGACATGAAGAACATAGATCTTTTAATGGCCTGTAATCGGGGTTTCCCCATCTCTACACCAACACAAAATCTAAATATGTTTAAATAAAAATCTGCTGAAGTATTTTATTAACAAAGTATGATTAACAAGACCCACACCTGTAATCAAACAACAGGGCAATGTTAAATCCACACAGTGAGCTGGACACGTGAAAAACGAGCTGTTAAAATCTGCTTTAAATGAAGAGGAAGAGGAGATTTTATTGCACTTGACATAGAAAAAAAATCAAGTATTTTGATTTACACTTTTTTCAACCAATGCAACTCTCCTGATACACTTTA
The DNA here is from genome assembly GCF_900747795.2 of Erpetoichthys calabaricus. NCBI lineage: Eukaryota > Metazoa > Chordata > Cladistia > Polypteriformes > Polypteridae > Erpetoichthys > Erpetoichthys calabaricus. The sequence continues at coordinate 94,088,025 of NC_041396.2, read as the reverse complement.
TTGTGTAGATTTAAATAAAGCTTCTATGGAATGTTCAAATATAAATTTAATTAGTTAAAAATATATACATGTATTATTAAAAAATATGGTGATATAAACCAAGCAACAGGTGTTAAATAATTTAATTTTTTTACGCCTTTTTACATTTTTATAAAGAACCTTAAAAAATCTGTTTTAATGAGTAATAAGCATACAAGTTGCAATGATAAGAACTACTGTGATTTTTGCTCACAAATATATGGAGCATGTATGAAATGATACAGCCATCCACCCACTACAGGGTCACAAAGTACCTAACTTTAAAGCAATGTCAATTTTCGTGTTCGAAACCGGAGAGTATACATGCATGAATGTCTTTAAAATTCAAAGAAAACAGGACAAGAAACAGGTCTAAAAACTTTAGCAGAGTGCAGGATTAGTAAAGGCGAAATGAAAATGGGGATAATTTCTGACATTTCTTATTCAAATCCTAAACCATACTTCAAAAATGCAGTCAAAGGCACTTCCCTAACAAGCGTTAATTAAGAAAAAAGAAAAAACATGCAAAAATGTAATAGTTCAAATTAAAGGCAGAATAAAACCCACCTGAAAATGCTATTAAATCTTAAGGGAAAAAGGTAAAAACCATTCTTTCCAAATAGTACATAGAATAAACATATACATTTATATTGTATTTTGGAAAGGTTAGCCAGTTTTAACAATAGTTCCACTTCTTAAAACAAATTATCACAAATTTCCAGTGTTAAATTCCTAAATTCAAGCGTGATATTTAAGTAGGAATTCATTGTTTTTGACATATAGACTTGCTCTACCATTTTCACTCCAAATGACTCATCACTCAAAAGGAGATTTTTTGTTCACAATCTGCTTCTCTAAGCTTTACAATTGATTAAAGGTGTAGTGTTCCTTTATGTAATATATTATGGAACCTGAGGAAGCGCATGTGTAGTTTGCTCAAGGAGCTTTCTTTAAGTAGAGAGCAGTAAGGCACACCTTTGGAGAGAAGGAATACCTGCTTTTGCATTTAAAAAAAAAGTGGATTTAATCAATATTATTTTAGAATAAGAGAAATAACTATTACCGCATTTAATTCCATTCTCCATCTCTTATTTACATATATATTTACTTTTCCCTTTCCTTTGTTTAATGTTGCCTTATTAAAAAGCCTTAAGCAATTTTCCTTTAGCTAAGCTCTCCTTCTCAGGGTGGGGTTTGATTTGTCTTCAATTTTGTTTGGTTATAAATTGATCTATTTGTATGGAATGATTACAATGAAAATGAATAAAATAAAAATATAAAAAAAAAAAAAAAAAAAAAAAGTGGAGTAATAAACCGAAAAGAGGAATGGCAAACGTACCTGCTGTTCACCTGAACTTGGCATGTCTTTGGCAGAAAATAAAAAAAGCAGCCACTTTAATGAGATCAGGCCTTTTTATTTTTGCATATGAACTTGTTAAGCATGTTTGCCTTGTTTTGTTCTTGATAAATTTATTTTATTAGAATCGCAGCTTCTAATTATGGAAAGCGAAGCGAGCAGGGGGCAGAGCCCACTAGTGTTAAAGAAAAAAAACTGGAACTAGTATCAGAATTGGCCAGTTCTAGTAACATGAAAGGTATCAGCCCTAAAAAAACGTGATTGGAGCATTCCTGCTTAACAGGGTCAATGTTAAGCCACTTTTACACCCATTTTTTGGACTTTTAGAATTTATAATTATTTTTTAAAATACTCATTTTCTAATGTCCTATACATCTCTGGTTCACAGTGGTAGTAACAGTATGCAGGTTTTCATTGTTACAATTCTGAAACATTATGCATATTTCTAAAACCAACAGGTGTTAAAAACAAAAAGACCAACAATCTGGCCTATGCATTTTTTATCAAATTTTATTTAGATAAATTACATGATGCTCACAGGAGATCTCTTTTATGATGTTTCATCAATATCAGCAGATCACTAAAGTGTAATTCAGGTAGCATGTAAATTCCTACACCTTAAAATGCATTTTGACATTTTGTAGGTTCCAAACTTGTCAAAATAAAAAAGTAAAATAACTTTATTTTGAACTGCTGCATTTGTACATCATATCAACACTTGATTTGAACCATCAGGGAAACTACAGGGAGGATCCAGTTAGGTTTAAAAGTTCTGTAAGATATTTTTTTTTAACATTGAAAAGATTTCTATGGGTAGGGCGTGTGTGTGTGTGTGTGCTAAAGTAGATTAGGCTTGTTAATGGATATCTTTTTTGCAGAAATAACTGATGTAAAACTGTTGAATGGCAATGACAATGGCTCTGGGCAGTCGCAATAATGAACCTATGTATTAAAATGGTTGAACTCTCCCATTTAAAGAATGCTGTAACTGCATGCCCGAAATAAAACTAAACTATGCACTGTTCAGCACAAATGTGGTGCATTTTAAAATAACATTTTGGATTGAATCAAAGTTTTACTAACTGATGTTGACATTCTGTCTCATTTTCCACACTGTGGCTGCATTACATTTCATGATTACTGTTTATTCAAAAGTCAACAGAAATAGTACATAAAATTATCAAATAAACTTAGTCTTGGCCTTAGTCAAAGCCAATTTCCAAGTAGTATTGAGCCCAAAGCAACAAACAGCCAAACACAGGTTACCACTCCATTGTGGGACCAATTCACTGACACAAACACAGTTTAAGACTATCAATAAACAAAATATACATGTCTAGGAAGATGTGGAGGGAAAACCAGGAATACCAACTGGAAAACTCACTAAGACATACAAGGTCATCATCAGGGTGGAATACAGAATTTGAACCTATGATGCTGGGATCCATAATAGAGAAGGGCTAACCACTGCTCCACTCTGCCACCTCCAATAGAAACACAGTTACATCAATAATTTATTCAAAGGGGTAAGCCAACACATCAATAGTTAGGTCACTGGAATTATAGTTCATGGCCACCTGCATGGGGTTCTGGAAGCTTGCTGATATCACAATTCTGGAAGAGTTGGAAATAAAACTTCACTGCCTCTTCATAATTTTTCACAGAAATCCTTTCATTTAATCCATGGAACCTTTTTTTTACATAAATAAAACAACAAAAAAATGAAAAGGTGAATACATCATAAACATACATTAGTACACACAAAAAACATGAACAGAATTCTCTCTCTAACACACCCAAGGCACAATCAGTATAAGATATAACAATTGATGTTAATTTTGTTAAGGAAATCCATTTTTGTAAGATACTTAATTACAAGCCTGTTTAATAAAATACATAAATTCCAAGAGTTACAGCCAATTTTGCTTTCATAGAGAGAACTAATAATAATTATGTATCGCACATATAAAGGAAACTATACATAATTACCATTAGCATTTTTTGCATAACAATTGTGGTGGTGCAATAAAAGAATTTTTCTATATGTGCACATTAACTTGCCTCACTAATCATATCTCTCTCTCTTTTGCTATTGACTGGCATTACATGCAAGTTCAAGTACCTTTCATGTCAGAAGAAAATCAACCTGGATGCTGCTGCCTAGTCTATTTCAACTGGCATCAGATCACTGTGATCTGATGGCAAATGAGGGCCTCACTGGCATTTAATTGAGAAATGTCACCAATAACTCTGAATTGAATGAGGCAGGTTAAAAAAATGGAGGAATGGATATGAATATGAACAGTGATAATATGATTTTATGCAGAATGTGAGTATTCACTTTTATAATTATTTAATTGTTTAATGCATCAATGTCAAACAAGATACACAATTCACAGTTTTCAGATCAAAGTGTTATTAAAACTTTTCACTTGGTTCAACTAGAGTATGAAAGAAGCAGCATTTCATGTACACAAGAGTACTGTACATGCAGTACACGTACTTTCAAAGTTGTTAGTGAAATGGAGGTAAAGAAATGTCTGCTTGTGTCATCTATCTGCAAACATCAACTATGTTCTTTTAATGATGTGCATTTTCATAACACCAAACCTTTTGAGTTAACAACTCTACATATGTGTATCAATATTCCACAACCATTTTCATAGTTACAATTGTCATTTTTACTTGGAGAATGTGTAATTTTGCTCATTTATGATCACTGCCTGTATGTCTATGTATGTGGTTGGTGAAAATTACATTGTATTAAATTTTCAATATTCATGTGATGCACAGTAATATGCACAAATCACTGTAATATGCACAATGTAATTATACACAATTATTAAACCACATTCACAGGCTCAAATGTGCACTCACAATTAAATTCATATACATGTACACAAATCTTCATTAACTTCTTTCATTTTAAGAATAGATATAATTTACAAAACTATCAATATTGATTTGTTATTAGTTTTTGAATGGATAGCCATTCTGTGCTTCCTCACCGAGACAAATCCTCAATCTTAAACCATGTTGGAACAAACCGAAAGATCTCATCGCACACTTCGACAAAGTGCTTGCTGTCGCTGCTCCCAACACAGACACCTGGATCAAAATATGAAGGAAAATTTCATGGTACAGAACACTTAAGTGACTCAGAGTACAAAGAAATTGCCTGTAATGGTAAGCAGAATCCACTCTCTGAAACAAACACTCTTTCATGCATGATGAAGACAGATCTCCACCAACCAACTGAAGAGAGAACTGAATGCTGCTTTGTACTTCACTGAATAAAAGGATTGTTTCAAAGGCACCTAACCACCTGTGGAAGGATGTTTCTTCATCTTCTGTTGCGTGGGATTATCGATAATTCAGGATGTCCCTTGTGGTGTGTAGAAGGCATCAGTAATTTTAAAATGTCATTAAGAGAGTCTCAACCATTAACAAAACACAACATGAGAAGAGAAGCACAAAAATACTTTACATAAGCACATAAAACTAAGCAAGCAACACCCACCTGGTGCTACCACAACCTGAGGGAATATTTCTTGGGCAGTTTTTTTAATGATCTGATACCCAAAAGATGTAGCATTATAGGAACTGATGGGAAGTGGTTCTCCTGCTGATATCACTTCCACCTTCACCCTGTCATCTGCGATAGTATCACTCACAATCTGCAATACCTAAAACAAAATGAAAACTAAAGACAGATTTTGGAACATTGTGCCACAGTCATTCCACTCTGCAACATCAGGGATCAATTTGCAAGCAGTTTTCACTTTTAGCACTTACTGTAAAGATCAATACAGTTTTTACTGTTGCTTTACTTATCCATACAACCATAGAAATTAAAGATTTTCAATCTGATCTTGAACATCAGTATATGTGTATTCGAACAAAGGGGTAAAATCTTGGAATAGGTCAATTTAAAGAACAAGTATATCCCAATATTTAGAACCAATAACAGATTTAAAAGAAATCTGCAGAAGATGAGTAAGAAACTAAAACAAAAATGTTACAAGAGAAAATTGGCTCTATGATGTGTACAACTCAAACAACTCTGCAACACCTTCAAATAAGTTCATGAATAGTATTAAGAACTGTTAAATATCAACTAGGATTCCTCCGCTCGATGGGGGTCCAACTCCTTGTTTTATGTCCTATTTATGTTATTACTTATGCTAATGTTACTTTTGCTAATTGTCTGTTTTGTTCTCTATGCCTGTGTTATGTTCCATTTGTTGTGTGGGTGGTCCTCCAAGAGGTGATGGCCATCACTGCAAGACACTGGCCATAGCACTATAAAGGCAGGGACAACCCACAGTTCCTTGAGGTTCATCTTAAATGAACCTTGGGAGTTTTCAGTGAGGCATTGTATTTCTGCTGTGTTTTATATGATTTATTGGATTTTTCACCATTTTGCTCTGTGTTTGACTACTCTTTGGATTCTTGTATTGGATTGCCTAATTGTTTTAAGCCACTCCAATTTGCCTTTTGTGTTCTGTGGATCTTCACTCTTGTTGAAGAGCGTTTTTGTGGGAAAATTTTATAAAGATCCTGTGTTTGCCCTTATATCTAGCCTCTAGTGGACATTTTGAATATTTTTGGGTGTCTCAAGTCATAACAGCATCAGCACGGGACAAGAACACATCAAAGGGCATAGCAAATATTCTCATAAAAGGACATCATAAATACTCTTAATCACTTCTTACTTCATCTAAGTCTTCACCTGTCAAAAAGCTGGAAATCTTATAGCAGTTATGGGGAATATTAATAAAATACCAAACAATTTTGTGATTTCAGATAACTGACTACTGATACAGCTAAAAAAGTTGAAATCAGATACATTTCCAGGTTACATTTACTTAAGAAGCTACAGTTACATATATAAACATTTAAGGCATTTTACAGAAATCATTGCATTCTGGAGAAATTCTTCATGTCTGGAAGCTACCAAAAGTAGCCCAATTGCATAAAAATGGTCACCAGTTTGACCCTAGTATCTATAGGCCAGTTAATCATAACATGGATTACAGAAAATTAATGGAACCGATTGTTAATCACAAAATTGAGTAATACAACACAAGAACAGGAGAAAGTAGGGTGAAATGATACCATGCCTGATGAAGGGGCCTTAGCTGCCTCGAAAGCTTGCATTGTAATCTATTTAGTTAGCCAATAAAAGGTGTTATTTCACCCTCTTTTCTGCTGTATCAATCTATGGCTAACACGGTACAACACTCTAACGCAAGAACAGGTCAACTAGCAACCATTTAAAACAAATTTAGACGCAAGAGATCATGTCTCACACACAATCTAGAATTTTATGAGGTAGCAACAAAAGCATTTGATTAAAGAGACGCATATAATTTATCTTGATTTTCAAAAAGCCTGAGATACTGCACGAGAAGCTTGTAATCAAAGTAAAAGCAGTATTAACTCAAGGAATAATGTGCAGAGGGGACACATCAGAAGCAACATGCTAAGGTTCACCAACCTTTTTTCATATTACGTGATGATAAAAGTACGGTCCTTTAAGCCTCAGTATTGGGACTGCTGCAATTTTACAGTTTTATAAAGGATCTAGATGGTAAAGTAGCTAACAACTTAAGTTTACAGCTAAAAAAAAAATCACCAACATTATTTCAAACAGACCAGAACAGAACTCAGACGTGTGCAGTACATATATAGTTTAATATTTCATAAGTATAAATTCTTATATTTATTTACATTAAAGATAATTATGTAATGCAGTGGGTTTTTCAATTTGAAATTACACCTGTAAAATAATGAAAGTAATTAGTATAATAGGTGCCACTTATTATTTTAAAATTAGTTCCTTAACAATAATACAAAAACACAGATGGAGGCTGATCACGGGTAAATTTTGCATAGTCATTACCAACTGCTTCTTCACACAGAAAAGTTACTAAGCAGCAAAGAATTCTGATGGTTAATGAAGATCGACAAGCTAGTCTGAGCTGAATGGCTTGTTATTCTCAAACCTTTTGTTTTGTTCAGATTTAAGTTTCATATTTTTTTAAGGTTAAGACTTTAAAAAAAGAGACACCTTAGTGATGCTCTATTTACAGCATTTATACAATTCTGGAATAACAATAAGATTATTAGACATTGTGTTCATTTTGATGTTTTTTTAAAAGCATCATTTGTTTTGTCTGTAAAGTGTTTCTTTAAAACAAACAAAAAAGCGCTTAGGCATTTTCAGCCACAATTAAATGGTTACTTCTGCATGCACAGCTAGGCTCACTAAAAGTCTGCAGTGTATTTCATCTTCAAATTAAAATGCGATTTAAGTTTCTTTGTAAACTACTGAACTTCACCTAAGGTAGGGACAACTAGAAAACAGAAGATTTATTTTTGCCAAGGAAATGCAGAATATACAAATGTAAGTCTCACCTCATCTGTTGTCTGTGCATTGTGAATCCTGAAATTCACAACAGCTTCAGCATATGGGGAAATAATGTTATTCTACAACACACAAAAAATAAATTTCTTTCAGGTTTAAAGAAAGTTTCGGTCTTAACAGCAAAATAACTTCTTGTTTAAGTTAAACTTTATAATAAAACATCACAATTAAAAATAAAACAAACACTGTTTCTCCTGCTTAAATCTGAAACTGCCATTTTGCTCCAAAGCTGTTAAAACTATTAGAGAAACTTTGGCTCCCCCTAGCGGATAACATGTGGTATTTCAAACCAATGTCCTGTTTAATTAGCAATAATGCGAACATTTACTGACACAAATCCACTTCGGTCTGAAAGAAAAAAGAATTAAGTGTCCAAAGTATAAATCTATTACACTCTTGCACAGTAAAAAGTTTAATGTTTAATAAGAGCTTCAACAGAGAAGTGCTTTGCACTGAAAAATCTACAATAAGTGTACTGGTTTTTCACAGATGATCTAACACTTGGAAGTTTTTTTTTTATATATATATATTATCTTATTTTCTCTTGTGCCTTACCTTCATTTGATTTTGCTGGTTAAGCACACTTGAACATGAGGAAAATGGCAGTCTACGTAAGAATTAAGACTTTATTAAAATGTAACCAAGTCAGAGATAGAACTTTAGATAGAACTTTACTTAAACTAAAACTTGAGCTTTGGGATGCCAGGAATTTTATAACCAACTAAGTCACACTTTTCTACAATAAAAGAGTAGCAAAAGAAAAAAATAACTTTTTGTTTCCTATAAGGAGACAAGAATGCCTACCTTTATCCCTGCATTAAACATGGTGACTGCAGTAGTAGTCCTAATCAAAGCATTTGTTGAAGGCTCTTTTTCAAGAATCCTGTATTATTAAAAACAGCAATTAGTAGCATGTATTTGAAAACTTTTCAGCAACAGACAGGAACTATGAAAGTGATTTACATTTTGCTTGGGACTGTTCAGATATCCTTTAACAAAGTGAGAAAAATCTGTCCATCATAAGTGAGTAACTGTTGACTTGCAGTGCTGGATGGTGGTTCACAGATATTAAATTTTCTGGTTTGACAAAGCTGGTGGAGAAATGATAATGTATGTCCCTATACAGCATCTGCGGCCAAATAAGCAGGAATAACAATTAAAATTCTGAATGCTGTGAAGAAAACAGTAGCTACCATTTTGAGGTCATCCCCTTGATTAAGTCAAGTCAAATGAACATCATGTGATGCCCAATATTTGGCTCATGAGACTCAGACTTTGAAACAAATTAACTCATACACGCTGTTTTATAAAGTTAAATGTACATTTTGATGCAAGCGTTAATGAAATGTACATTTTACCCTCTTGCTTTTGCAATCACACAGCCTATAATCTGGTTGTTCATGTTAGTTATAGTCTACTAAGCCTTGTGCTTTTTATCAACTGACGTGCAGGGGCCAGTCATAGGAATACCGCTCCATGTAGACAATCAACACAAAGAAATTTACTGTTAAATCGGGTCTGCTTAGCAAATGTATCCTGCTGTCCTTTAAAAGGGAAACTTGGTTACATAAAAGCACATAAAATCCTTTTCCTCGGTGACATACTTGTTGGCTGTCATTGTACTTTATAGAAATACAGTCATATGAAATGTTTCTTTTTTAGCACATGTGGATATATCAAAATTTGATCTTCATTTAAACAGTATCTATAGATAAAGGTGACTTACAGTAATTGAAAAAATAAAACAATGGAAATTTGACTTTGCAATAATATATTTTACAAAGGATGAACAGATATGGTGGCTCTGGTAAAAAGTATGTACACCCTTGGTTCTAATAGCTTGAGTTGCCCCCTTTGGCAGAAACATCCTCAAGTTATCGTTTCCTGTAACTTTCTAACAGTCTCCGACATCTAATGAGGTAAAGTTTTTTCCCAGCCTTTCATGCTGAATTCTTTCAGCTATGTGATATTTGAGGAGTGTCTTGAATGCACAAGCTCATTTCATATCCCCTCACAGCATTTTGAAAGACTGATTCATTCCTTAGTGGATTTACTGGTATTTTATGGTAAGTGTAATATTGCAACTTCCACTTTCAGTTGTGCTTCAATCTTCTGACAGATGGTCTTATCCTTAAGCACACTCTGGTGAAATGAAGAATTCATAGTGAATTCTATGATGTTGAGTTGCCCAGGCCTTGATGAAGCAAAGCAACCCAAAACCATATCTACTGTATTTCGCCACCATGCTTTACAGTTGTATCACATTTTACCATTCAAATACTGGCTTAGGCTTTCACCAAATATGTTTTCTGGTACTTTGGCCAAATAACTATTTGTCACATCTGTCTAGAACACACTGTTGGAGTTCTTGGGCAAATGTTAGTCTTGCCCTGGTGATTTTTCTGGGCAGCAAAGATTTCCTATTTGTACAACCCCAATGTATATACAATCTGTAAAGCCTTGTTCTAATGGTAAACACATGCACTTTGATAGCATTAGTGGTTTTTAGAGACTTTTTCAGCATCTTAAATTGTGCTCTCAGGCTGAACTCACTAGGGCAGTCTGGCCATATCAAGATGATCTTCCAACAATGGAATGGTTGATTTCCAATTGTTTGGAGATATTTTTAAATCTCTTTCCAGACTCATACGCATCAAGAACCTTTCTGAAAGCCTGAGAGAGCTCTTTTGATCTAGGCATGGTGATAACACTCACTTCAACAATAATGAGCAAATCAAACTAAATATCTGAGGTTTAAATGAGATAGATCATCATTAGAGAGGATCCTAGAAGAACCTAATTGATTGTTCCAAGATATTTGAGGAAGGGGATGAATGGAAAGGTACACTTACTTTTTCCATATGCAAAATTGCCATTTGTGTTTATAATTGGCATTTGTGTTTATAGCAGACTGAAAAATGTAAAATTGGCGTGATGTTTGTTATATCACTTTTATCTACAGATACTGTTTCAATCAACTTGAATTCTTGATATGTCCATATATGTTAAAAAAATTCATGGAGTGTATTTACTTTTTCACATGACTGTACACCTATCAATACACGTATAAATATACATAATATAACACACTTGATAGCTATCAAAGAAAAGTTCTGTCTATTGTTCTTATAGTAAAAAAAATTAAACTCCTTAGTATTATTCTGTGTGTATAACATTGTGCATGTTACAATGTGCTAAAATCTTACATTGTTTGAACATAAATGTTCTTTTCTTTTGTAAAATTAATAAAAATAAACCAAATATAGCATATGTCATTTAACTTAGCACACTAAGAGGGGCCCCAACATGATTACTTGGAACTGACAGAAGCTAGCAGTCACGTGTTTTGAGACCTTACTTACATATATATGTTCATTTATACATATACATATATTTAAGTATACACATTTAAGTATAAATTCCTAATTGTAATTGTTTGTTCTGTTCTTTATCAAAAAAAGTGTTCTTCCAGGCAAGTTAGAAAGATGAAATTTGAAAGTACAAACCAGTCAGTAATATCCAGCAATGTAAATGTCCCAAAACTGAGGCAACATCTGGCCCCAAGTTTTCAACATTTGTTTAATGGCTACATTTCAAAATTTGCTCAAGGTAAAAACCACATACACAAATCACAACAAAAACCCAACAATAATATTATACAAGGATAGGATTTGCATCTGTTGATATTCAAAGCATGATTTTACCATTATAGGGTTACACAGAGTGCCCGGATGAGAGGCACATTCACCCTTGCTCATATTGGACTTATTCAGAGTCACCAATTCATTTAATATTCACATTTGTAAACTGTGGGAGGAAATCTAAATATCTGGAAAAATCCACACAAATGAAGACAACATGTTAAGGTGTGCAAACCAATAATAAATATTAAGATAAGCTTATACACTATTTAAAATTATAAAACATAGTAAATAAATTCATATTAAGAAAAATAATCCAGAATATTAAGAATTACTAAGAATAATAATAATTATTAAAGGAAAGCAGTTTAGTTGTTTACACTCTGCACAATAATGTTTTTATCTGCTTTGTTTTTAAAGCCAGCAGATATTATTAAGTATTATCAGATATTACAGAAAAATACAAACATTCCTATATGGATTTAAAGATTTTATAAATGCTCCCATGATTGCTATTCACAACCTACAAATCTAAACCATAAATTAAGAAAAAAAAATTAAATATATTTCTTACCATGTTAAAAATGGAGAAAAAAGCCACAAGTTACTCATCACAAAGTTAACAGGAAAATCAAACTGCAAAAAACATTCCAAGAGACACATATTAAAACAGCAAGCCAGGAATATTCTTTTAAATGGTTTATATCACTTGTAAGTGTTCATGATGCTGAAATTAAGGTTTTTCAAGAATACCACCATAAAACAATATTGTGAAAAAAATAAAGATAATTAATGATAAAAAACCCAGGTCTGCCCGCTTTTGTTTTAAAATCTGCAGATCCCTTATCCATTTCTAAGGGCATAAAAGACTTTAAATATCAAATGACAACATTTTTGCCACTGGCCTCAATTAGTACATAAAGACAAATATCACCTGAAACGTTGCATGACATTTTAGAATGGGACCATGCGGCTTGATAAATAACCAACCAATTTACATATATAATATATAGAGGGCCCAGAATTATGAGATATTTAGACACAAAAAAAAAACATCCTGGATTTGTATATATTTTTTTAATCTTGTATTAGCTAACACTTATGTTATTTACCATGCTGTATCGAGTCTAATGCTATTAGCATATCCATAATTTTTTCTTTATTGTGTAAACAATTTTAACAAATTTAAAATATTTGTCATATTAGGTATTTTCTATTGCCTTCTTAATTTACAAATCCGAATTAGAAATTTGTGGAGTATACGTACAAAAAGAGTATCATTTTAATATACAGAGATGAACAAAAATATACATCAAGATTTAATAGTATTAATTGAATTGTTGATTGACATTATTTCTAAAAATACAATAAGATTTGGATTTTGGTGGAGTTTTATAGTTAAATTCTGGCACTCTTTCCTCCAGTACTCACAATAATAAACCAAGAGTTTGTTTCCTATGGAGAAAGTATCTCACACAGCAAGTGTGGGGATGGACTGGAGGAGAATGACTGTCAAAAACACTTTGTCCCCCAGTATGATAGGTGGCAGTGCTCCTCTGACATGGCTCCAAGTTTGGACATCCATAGGGTTGTATGGGACTCGCAGTTTGGGAGAGCAGCACTTTTAAGAGTTCCTGGGTGCTGCCAGAGGTCCCTGCCTGGATGGGACTCTCCTGTTTTAAGGAGGTTCAGCCTAACCTGGAAGTGCTTCATGAGTGCAAAATTGAAGCACTAGATCCATTAAAGTAATTACCATTAAAATTATAATTAAATTACCATTAAAGTAGTCACCTCATCTCACTCTGGGAGACAGAGTCGGGAGGACGAAGAGGGTAAAGCTTGCCTGGAGTGGAGGTGGTGTAAGGGAGAACTGCTCGTCTCTGTAAAGCATGTGTGAAGGTATTTTGTTTATCATAAATCAATATATTTGAACCCAAGACTGCCCTTGTTCTAGTTGTGCCTGGAGTTTGGGGCTCTGAGATGCTCCCTACTGATCACAACAGTAAAAATATGATTTTCTTAGCCAAGGACAATAAACAGTTGTAAGAAATAGCCATCTCTGTGTTTGATACGTAAAAAGAAGAAACACAAAAAGCCAATGTTATGAATAATAACTCCAAGCTCAAAGTGTGTACCATAGTGAGAAATAATGGACAGTGTATTCATGAGTTTCTATTACTGCTGTACATTATCCATTAAGATAACTTATATTTCCTAGCATTCATCTAAAACTAGCCTTAAACATTTTCCCAGACTTGTGGGCTCATATCTATCTCTTCTTACACCTGCCACATTCCTAATCTGCCAAGCACGATGCAATCAGTGGAGTGAAGTTTCAGTGTTTAACACATATCAATGTTGTGACTGCCGAGAGCTTAACTGATTAGGCAGTTTAGTGATTTATACACTAAGTTCTAACTAAGTGGAGTAGAATTGCAAAGTGGCACATGCCAAATACAAATATCCAAAGTCAAAATAAGACAGGCAAAATTTTAGGTAAAAAGAAGTAGAGCTTTTTATAGTGTGTGGAGTCAAGTGTTATAATAGAATGACAGTATAGACAGCGTTTGCTCTGCTGCATGTAGCCCTGAGTGGAATTAATGTGGATGACCAACATCTAAAAGTGCCAGTAGATGTCAAACATGACAATGACCATTTGATGTTAAGGTATGTTGGCAGCACAGGCAGAATACTACAAAGCAACTGCACATTCAGCATTATTGCATTAATGTTTACTGCTCAACTTGATGAACTACAATCTGTTACTATATTAGAGTGTCAAATGAGTGTGATGATTTTTTTTTTCAAATGTATATTTATGGATTTGATTGAATTTTAAAGCAATTAATTTTTTTGCTTAGTTTCTACTCGCTTGTTCAAGTTCAAATTTATTGCCATGTATACACCATAAAATTAAGTTCTTATTTGCATTTCTCCCCCAAAAATAGATAAAAATAGTAGTAATATTACAATCTTTCACAGCAGATGAAAATGCATGGCAATGGTTGTTTCAATCAGGCAAGGAGATAAGGTCAAGTGAAAGAATGATGATTTATGGAACAAAAAGGTCATCCATTCATTCACTCCATGTAACAAGATCATGCACTGAAGGTGTGCCAGATGTCAGTCACACAGGCATTCCGTACATATGGTACATAACTGAGAATCATCAAGAACAGCTTGCCAGTTCATCTCTGAACAGTCAACAACCATGTTGAGAAGAAACAAGAGTTCAGATAATTCAGTGTTCATATCTCTGGAATGTAAATATAACTAAAGAAAAGTTAGAAAAGGTGCAAGAAATGTGAATAGGTGTTTTGTGGCTTGAGAAAACATACATGCTTGATCATACAAGGTCACATGAAACATGTAAGAGATGATATGTTCAATAATACTAGCTTTGAAAATACAGATTCAAGGCCAAAATTGTCATGTTTGGTCTTTGAAGGCATGTTCTTGTTGTTTGCAAACAATTAAAAAGTCAGGATATGGACTCCTTGTATAATCAGTTTTGTGTTTAGTCCTTATCTGTAGTTGGTTATGTATGCATTTTAGTGTTTTTAAATTGTGTGGCACATTCACCCACTATACTGAAACCAATAAAAATAGGATTTCAAAAAGACACAAGTATAAACTGCAATTCATTTTGAAAAGCAGTAATAAGAATAATAATAAAAAAAAATTATATAGGACCTTTTCAAGCAGGATGCACAAAGTGCTTCACAATTGGGAAAAGCACAACAACACATAAAACATAAAACAAAAATAAAAGAGCACATAAAAAAGATTAAACATTAGAAGTACTAAAAGCAACTTTATATACAAATAAGTCTTAAGATGTGATTTAAAAACAGAAACTGAACCAGATGATCGAATACTAAGTGGAAGAATATTCCAGTACTGGAATTTAAGCCTCACCCATAGATTTTTCAGCCTGACCTAAGGACAACCATTTCATGTGAGAGATCATTAAAACGCATAAGGCCTCAACACTTTACGATGGGGCCAAATCACATAAACCCACATATACAATTAAAATACAGGGAGGCAAATACAAGTGGGTAAACAAAATCAAAAGATATCACCAAAAGATAAAATAAATTCATTCTTACCCCTTGCTTATTACCAACCATCTAGTTTCTACTTTTTTTTTTTTTTTTTAACAAATACAGACAAGAATCTGCAATTAATTAAGAGAAGATGAAAACAGCTATGCAATCAAATATACAAGGAAGTGCACAACTGAATTAATATTTTCAAGATAATCTGTGTTTTCATATTGTCCCAGGGTCTGTTTGTTACCTGGCAACTCTAAATCCGCCCACAATGAGTGAATGTTGATTAGTGGTAGGGATGATCTGATCAGGTCTTTTAAGGCTGATACCAATCACTGACTTCTTGTTACTTGATCAGCCGATCCCGATATTGATTCCAATTTTTATTTTTTCCCCATTCACCCCTTCAAAAACTTTTTACACTACGCTCCTGTATAACCAGATGCATTTTTTTATGTCCTATATTAAATTGTATTTTTATAATTAAACTATAAACCACAGGTGTTAACTGTTCACTTTTTATTAACAAAACTAGCAAAATACCCGCGCTTCGCAGAGAAGGAGTAGTGTGTTAAAGAGGTTATGTAAACATATATATACATATACATATATAACATATCTATAATAATAAAAGGCAAAGCCCTCACTGACTGACTCACTCACTCACTGTCTGACTGACTCACTCATCACTAATTGTCCAACTTCCCGTGTAGGTGGAAGGCTGAAATTTGGCAGGCTCATTCCTTACAGCTTACTTACAAAAGTTAGGCGGGTTTCATTTCGAAATTCAAAGCGTAACGGTCATAACTGGAACCTCTTTTTTGGCCATATACAGTAATGGACTGCAACTCACTGGCCGTGGGAGGCGGGGTTGCGGGGCTTGCGTATCGCATCATCACGCCTCCCACGTAATCACGTGAACTGACTGTGAAGGAGAAAGGACGGCCTTATATGGCGTTCGTTTATAAAACAGCGGACAGGCGACGTCAGCGCAAGAGGCGAAGCCACCGTTTAAAAAGGTTTACTTTTCTTCTTAATAAAAATTTTAAAGCAGTACTTCGCCACTGCGAAGCGCGGGTATTTTGATATATATCAAAATATATAGCGTCATCACGCCTCCCACGTAAGCACGTGAACTGACCCGCTGCCGTTTGCAATGCCATATTCGCGAGATACAAGTTTAATGAGAAGACACGAGGTATAAACGACAGTTTGGATCACATTGTAACAGAGTTAATATTGCTGCAGCGAGAAACTTTTAACTGCCGGGTCTTAGCTAACATTAAATAAACCCGTGGACATCGCAACATCACACAAGAGACCGGCTCACGTGAAGTGACTGAACGCAGCAGGAGTGATCACTTCGATGAATCAAACCTGTTCAAAAAACACATTACACAATTGATAAGGTACGAAAACATAATGAAAAAAAGCATGGTATAAACCGTAACTTGAAATTAAGTTTATAGAAACGCTCCCGCTACTGTTTGCAATACCATATTAGCCCCTGCGAAGCGCGGGGATTTTGCTATATATATTAAACTATTTCAACCATTCTATGATCTGCTTCTCGCAACTGAAAGAGGGCACCGTGGCAGAAGTTAGCCGGCTTGCTGACCAACCACAAGCGTTACCTGGTAGGTAACCACCAATACAATCAGATTGTGAATCAGACTACGAATGCCTGCAATGTAATTACCCCGATCTACATGCTGTCAAATGAACGAACCACACGCCGTGGCACAACGTTAGGGGCTTCGCCTCTATGTCCGAGGTTCAATTCCCGTAAGGAAGTGCAGTGAGTGTGTACGCCTGATGAGCCCACAATTACGGCGAAACACGTGTCGCGTACTATGCATCTTCAAAGCACGGTGTAAACCGTAAGTTTAAACTGAGTTTATAAAAACGCTCCAGCTGCCGTTTGCAATACCATATTCGCGAGATACAAGTTTAATGAGAAGACACGAGGTATAAACGAGACTTTGTAGCAGAGTTCAAATTGCTGGAGCGAGAAACTTTTAACTGCCGGGTCATGTCGCGTGTTCTCGGGTAGGTACACCAAAAAATGTATACATTTATGCATGTAATGGGCAAACAAAAAATGTACTATACCCGAAAGCACTGCAGTAGTACTCAATGTATCTTTACTTCTTAAATGTTAATGTTTTACTGTTTAATAATTTATACGCTTCTTATATGTTGTTCAAATTCTTTTATCAAAATACCAGTAACAGCGCACTGCACGATAACGTGGAGTGAATACACTTCACATGACCATTCATGTTATTTATCCTCTTTCTCTGTACATTTACCATTCGTTTGCTCAGAGGTTGATGTGCTTGCTGCTTAATGAGCAGCTCTTCACCCTAGCGTCCCGCTGCTTCTCTTCTTTCGTCGGCATCTTTTCCCGTTAAACTGATTAAGTTAGTTTTTGTGTTGCGATAACTTAGTATGGTGCGCACAGCTGTGAGTTGATTCTACAATAAAATAAAATAAAGATAAAAAGAGTAATAAAATCATCACCCTGAAAGCGAATAGTACACGTGACGTAGTATATGTGTACCAAATTTCAATTCAATAGATGAAACGGTTTGTGAGCTACAGGTGATTTAAAATCCTGGACAGACAAACGAATAGCCACGGTAGCGTATTATAGAAGAAAATGTTACTGTTTAATTTATATTTATATGCAATGTCCTTCTTATATATTACTTCATATTCTCATATGATAATGATGTTAATGTTGTTTATATTGATTTCTATGTTATTGTAAGTGCTCTTTATCTGTGGAAAAATAAATTTGGCAATTAACAAACTTATTTTATACATACATTTTATTTTTTTCTCTTGCACTCAGTGAGCGAAGCCACTGGGTAATCAGCTATATGTGTATATATATATGTAGATATGTATATATATGTGTGTGTATATATATATATATATATATGTGTGTAAATATATGTAGATAGATAGATAGATAGATACTTTATTAATCCCAATGGGAAATTCACAAAGGCGAGTCTTGGCGTGTAAAACTCCATGCCCACGTTGTAAAAGTAAGTGTGTCCAGGGAACATATGTAGATATGTGTCTGTGTATATATATGTGTGTGTGTATGTATGTATGTGTGTATATATGTATGTATATATGTATATGTATGTGTGTATATGTATGTGTATATATATGTTTATGTATATATATATATATATATTTATATATATGTGGATGTCTATATGTATATGTATATATATGTTTGTGTGTGTGTGTGTATGTATATATATATATATATATATGACAGCAACACTCATAACAATGACAACACAATTACATTGACAATCATGTTATGTTATTTTTAAAGTGTTTCCTTTTCTTTTTCATAACCTCTTTAACACAATACTTCTCCGCTGCGAAGCGCGGGTATTTTGCTAGTACATATATATATATATATTATATATATATATATATACATATACATATATATACACATATACATATATATATATCTATAATAATAAAAGGCAAAGCCCTCACTGACTGACTGACTGACTCACTCACTCACTGACCGACTGACTCATCACTAATTCTCCAACTTCCCGTGTAGGTGGAAGGCTGAAATTTGGCAGGCTCATTCCTTACAGCTTACTTACAAAAGTTAGGCAGGTTTCATTTCGAAATTCAAAGCGTAATGGTCATAACTGGAACATGTTTTTTGTCCATACACTGTAATGGAGGAGGCGGAGTCACGTATCGCGTCATCACGCCTCCTACGTAATCACGTGAACTAAAAACAAGGAAGAGATTTACAGCACGAGTCACACGCGGGAACGAAGGTAAATGACGTTAATTTTTGACTGTCTTTTAATACTGTGTAAGCATACATATTAACACATGTGCAATTAAACGTGTGCATTTACGGGGTAATTTCTCAGGCTTAAAAGCTCACCTTTTATCAAACGCGGGAACAAAGGTAACTGACGTTGTTCACTGTCTTTTAATACTGTGTAACCATACATATTAACACATGTGCAATTAAACGTGTGCATTTACGGGGTGATTTCTCAGGCTTAAAAGCTCGCCTTTTACTAAAAAGGTAAATGCAAAACTATTTTTAATCAGTTTATTGAAACGCTCCCGTTAAGGATTGCAATAACATATTCGCGAGATAAAAGAACGAAGTAGGGGGAAATGGAGGAAGAGCCGCAAACAGCAAAAAATTAATTAAACAATTGAGAACGGCGCGAGTTAAGCATACAAGCATGTTCATAAGGGAAACAAAGCACGGTGTAAAACGTAAGTTTAAATTAAGTTTATAGAAACGCTCCCGCTGCGGATTGCAATAACATATTCGCGAGATAAAACTTTAATGAGAAGACACGAGGTATAAACGAACCACACGCCGTGGCGCAACGTTAGTGGCAACAGTTTCAACCATTCTATGATCTGCTTCTCGCAACTGAAAGATGGCACATGGTGGATGTTAGCCGACTTGCTGACCGCAACGTTAGGGGCTTCAACTATGGCGCTGACGCCACATCTCAGTGCCAACACTTTGCAGACTCTACTTAAAACACACGCCCTCCTCACTGGACAGTTAAAAAGACCAATCAAACTAACGATGACATCAAGTATTACCCAATCAAAAGTAGGAAAGGAGGCATCTTCATAAAATGCGTGT